>NC_079439.1:54568982-54868982 GCF_903798145.1 Danio aesculapii
ATACCCTTTGATCCTTTTATATCTGTTGTATAAGTGACTGTTCGCACTATGCTATAAGCTGCAAATGGTTACATAAGTTTAAAAGTGTAAAGGCTAAGTGCTTTTTACTCCTTTAATGGTGGAAATCTTCATTTATGTTTATGACGGTTGTTGGTAAATAGCTTCTGAAAAGACTGAAAAGATTTCTAGACTGATCACTAATTCAATCTGCATTAGTGTCTTTTATCAAAGCACCTATTTGATGCTTATTTTACTTGATTTCCCTCAGTGTTCTCTGTGAACAGCCTCAAAGATCCCCCAGGCATTGATTTCAAGGGTGAAGCCATCACGTTTAAAGCCACTACAGCAGGAATCCTGTCTACACTGTCCCACTGCATCGACATTTTAGTCAAACGAGAGGAGAGCTGGCAGAGACGACTCGATAAGGTAGTGTGCAGCAGACATTTAAAGGGATGTTTTCTCCAAAAATAGGCATTCTGTCGTCATTCACTCCACAAATGTGCATGAATTAGTTTCACTGGAATACAAAAATTTTTTGACAGTTTAGGGTCAGTAAGATTTATTAAAAAAAAAGTAACTAATAGTTTTATTCAACAGGGATACATTAATGTGATCAAAAGTCAAATTGGCGCTGTCAAGTTTTTCTGAAATCTATATTTTGTGTGAATGATATGTGGTTGTAACGTTTATTTCAACGCGCATTCATTTGATAGGGTGTGGGAATGTAGGAAATCACACGCACATATTTTCTGAATGTCTGAAGATTACATTTTCGTGTATATATATATATACACACACACACATATACACATATACATACAACGATTGCGAGACCTGTAACTTCGTATTTGGAATATTGGAAATGAAATGTTTATTCAAGGAAGGAACCTTCACTTATCCCCAGCTCTATTCTTTAAAAAAAGTATATAATTTTTTCATTTATTAGTATTGTTATTATTATTTAAACTACTGCTGCTGCCATGGAATATTTAGTTATTTGTTTGTAAATTGCTTTAATGTATAAAAATAAAGTCATGTTTTATAATAAGGGCTTTAAAATAACCTAGAAGTAAGGCATAATGGCATAATCTAGGTGATTGTTCCTGACCCAAAGCGTGCAGCTGTTGTGTAAGACTGAAAAGCTTTATTCTGTGAAAACAACCACCTTTATGTACATTATACCCCTTATTATATGGCTACCTCCCACAAAACTAAACAATTAGACACAAAACACTCTTACCTCTTAAATTAAAGTAAAACTGACCAACAAAAGCAGCACAAGAAGTACTCAGTCAGAAGATGGCACCAAACAGCCAACAACAGCTTATTTGAATATGCTCACTAATTGTCAGTGCCCAGATGAGCCTGCGTTATTGTTGCTGACTAGGAATAATACACCTTGGAATGGCGAGATTATCCAATCAGATTCAAGTATTACAGAGAGAGATGAGTATTAGGATATAGTTAGCACTTTTAATGCAGTTTGCCTCTTAAGAAGTTTTAAGAGACACCTGCTCTGCTAACAAATTTCCTAATTGCTCTGTTTAATGTGTTTGAGGTATATTTTCTCTTGTGTAACTTCGCAGATATATTATATTCATCTATAAATGTTAGAAAGCCATAACAGTATTTTCATTTTTGTTGTCAGGGGTGCACTACTTTTCTGCTATGCTTGATAAACTTCAGTAAACTAGTGTCGTCACACACAATGTACTTTTAATACAGAAAAGTGCTACATGAACATTCTTCGAAGTAACTCCTTTTTTGTTTACAGTAAAAATTGTACAAGACTGAAAAATGAAAATGTTCCAGTTTTACAGGAAATAATCATCATGTTTAATTTTCACAATAGCAAATGCTTTTTCTACAGTGCTAAATCTCCCAGGTGTTTTTATTAGATAACGCATTTTGGCATCATACAGTTTTGTCTGACTGCTATTTAAATTCCCATATACTTCCCACATAACACCTTAATCGCTGGATGAGTCACAAAAGCACATTCATTAAAACAAAAGTGCATCCAGTCTCCGGAAGCTTTGCATTCCTCTCATTCATGTCCACTCTATGTGGGAGCACGTCTTCAAACCACACATCATTAGAGTTTGAGTGTAAAGCTTCTGCTGCCACTTGTCAGACCAGTTTTTTCAATCTACAGTCCAGCCCCCGATATATATCCCGAGCCAGGAAGCAGCTTCTTGAATTCCAGCCGCCTCAGGGAAACTAAACGGGTGTGATTTTTACAGCCAGAAAAGATGGACCTTTGCGCTGTATGAAGCTTTCGGCGAAGTACCAGGAATTCCTAGTTTTTGAGGACTGTCATGTTAGTGATTACATTGTAGAGGATGACTACGGTGTGCAGTGCTTCAGCATTAAACTGGGTGTCTGGGTCTCTACGGAGTGCTAATGAAAACTGGATTCCTCTGTGTACACAGAGCAGCTTCTTCACTGTAGGTTTGATATGCTTTAGTTCACCAGTTATTTACTCTCAGTTTTAAATGTCTAAATGAATGTGTTTTTAGTCTGGATGTGTTTCAGTCGTTTGTGTTTCCTCTGTGAATGCACTGGTGTTGTTGTTTTATTATGCCGGTTTAGTTGAGTCACGTTTCCACCTTTTGATAGTTGTCGGGTGTTGTCTTGTGACACTTTGAAAACAGGTAAGGGTGTTTTAGGGATTCTGCCTAAACCACACCTGACAGTTTCAGAAGTAATCTCATTTATTATGCATTAAACTGAATTACTCCAAAATGACTTGGTTCCAACACCCAAAGCTTTTCAAGTGAAATTTTAACGCTGATGTTTTGTTGACACAGCATTTGACTTATTTGCTGAGTTGAATGCTGGCTTTCTGCTGGCTATTCAAGCTAGTTTGCAGAATGGATGAAATTGGTTCCACCCTTTATTTAATGAATGAGCTTCCAAAGAAGCTAGACACAATAGTATCTTCAGTGGCATCTGTAGCTGGAGAGACAGTTGAAGCGGGTGTGTTTGCTTTCACTAAAGTGTGAAGCTGACAAAGGTCCTGCCTCGTGTCATTGTTCTGCTGTGGATTCTCAGTTTAGATCCTGAGCAGTTTGATTTGTTTGTTAGCAAACTTGAGCTTATTTTAAGTTCTTGAGGGCGAGTGATGAGGAGAGTGAAATGAATGAAGTCAGTAATGCATGGTCATGTTTTTTTAAATAAGCACTTTTACGGATCAAAATTATACCATTTCAAAAGATTTCCATTTCAAATAAATGCTGTAAAATGGCTGTCAGCTTCCATAGTAAAAATGAAGCAACTCAACCATTCATTCATTTTCTCTCATTCATTCGGCATAGTGCCTTTGTTAATCTGGGGTCGTCACAGCGGAATGAACCGCCAACTTATCCAGCATAAGTTTTACGCAGCAGATGCCCTTCCAGCTGCAAGCCATCACTGGAAAAAACCCATGCACTTCCAATTACGCACATACACTATGGGCAATTTAGCTTACCCAATTCACCCATAGTGCATGTCTTTGTACTGTGGGGGAAAACGGAGCAACCGGAGGAAACCCACACCAACACGGGGAGAACATGCAAACTCCACACAGAAATGCCAACTGACCCAGCCGAGGCTCAAACCAGTGACCTTCTTGCTGTGAGGCGACAGGCCTACACACTGCGCCATCGCGTCACCATTTTCAGCATTTTTTTATTATCATATTTATTAGCTTAACAGCTAAACAGTGCTCAGAGTGACAAGCACAAGTGTTCCCCAAGGCTGTGTTAGCTCCACAATTTTGTTTACACAGTTTACAAATGACTTTGTAAGTCATAATTCCAGTAACCTTACAGTAAAATACTCATAAAATGACAGCTTTATTTTTGTATGAACACAGTAACTCTTCAGTTTACTATTAAGTGGTTGAAAGGTTTGCGAAACGGTGTTCTTTAAAACACTGTTTTATTAAATGGGCACCTATGATGAAAATCATCTTTTGGGAGCTGTTTGGACAGAACTGTGTGTATGTATATTGGGGTGATATAAAAGAATATGTGTCTTTTTTTTATTTCCTGATGTTAAAAGTAGGATCCAAATCTGTCCTATTTTGAGGCCAACCACAACGTGACATAGGCGTGTGATTTTTCCCGCCCACCGAATTGATTGACAGCCACATATTAACAGGTCTCCATAGTAACGTGTATAATCATATCACCAAGACCGGATGTGCACAAAGCAACTGGAGACTAAAAGATCTGTTCAGCTCGCTGTGATCATTAATCATCAGCAAATGTGAACAAGAATGAGTTTCACAAGTTTAAAAAGGTTTTTAAAACAGGGCATGTTTGTGATGAATTACAGCGATTTTACTGTCTTTATCACCACAGCCACATGTCAGTACAATTATAAAAGAAGACGCTTCAATACTGGTTTGTGGACATTAAATCAGGTTTGTTTTGTACATTATCATAACGAATATCAATACAGCAGTGTTTATTAACGTGTTTTCTTTCACATTTCCCATGCAAAAACAGTGCAAAGTTAAAGACGCGCGCTGTGTGTGCCTGTTCGTGCGTGAACTTTGTAACAACATTGTGTGTGACTCGTTGCAGAAAGACTTGAATTCCAAGACTTGAACTCCACAACAAATACATGAAATAATCATTGGGAAAGTTCTTACTGTAGTATTTCTCACAGATGTTATGTGAGATCTGCTTCTGTCATGTCTGTCACTGTGCTGTTTATCTGAAGCAGCCGAGGGCGAAGATTAAGGCACACTCTGACAGGCACATAAAAATGTTGGGTGGAAAAAAATAGCATTAAAGGCAAAGGCAACAAAATCAGCTACGTTGTGTTTAGAGCAAGCGGTAACCTCCCGCTCTCCCTTGTGAAGCAAATACGGAAGTAACTGAAACTGCAATTGAAATCTCGCTAGTCTTGGCTCCATAATAAAGCAAATTTCTATTAAGCCCACTGTTTAAATGGCCAACTTTAAAGCAAAAAAGGGTGTTTACAGCCTGTTACAAAGAATGATTTCGGTTCATATAGCTAATATTGCCTTTCATGACAACTGTGAAAAGGGTGAATTTTGTTTATATCCGTTTTTGTTTATATTAAGTTATTTTAAGTCTGCATAATTAAGGGTGTGGCTACTTGAGTGACAGCTAAGTTTCGCTGGTCGCCGTAACTTCACCTCAGCTGATTCCGGTTGATTAGCCGCTGAGCTTGGCATGTACATTACAGTCTATGGTTCCTCTGCTATCGTGCATCTATCGCACATTGGTGAGACAAAAGGAAAGATTTTATGGAGCTTGGCTTTAGTTGTAGACTATGTATGACCTTGAATTGAATCAGTTGCTGTCTGCAGTTGACTAAGCTTGACTGTATTAAAGTCAAACAATTGTCCCATGTGTCTGCAGAGTTTGAATCCCAAATCTTTTTCCGAGGCAACTTTAAATCTCAGAGGATACTGTAACACTTTCAAATAAACACACACATTTTGAAATAAGATGTCTAGAATCAGGGGGACTTAATTTGAAATTAGGAATTTTAGACTTCACAAAATCAGACCAAATTTTTCTCTTAATTGACTGAAGGAAGCAAAACACCGCTCAACATAATGATCCTTAATAAAACACAAACCGTTTTCCCTCCAAACTTAACTTATATTTTAAAATGTATTAAAATGTAAACAGTTTATATATTAGTTTTTACTTGTATATTAGTTTTAGATTTGCATTTTTGCCTTTATTTTGGCAGGACAGTATGAGGACCTAAAGCAAAGATTTATTTAACTGATTATTTATTCATGTCTCTGATTGGTTGTGTGACTCGTATCATAATTTGAATATAAGTAAAACGGTTTGTATGTTTTTCTCACAGTCATTGACAGTTATCCATCATCTTGATGTATTTGTTAAAGGAGAAAAGCTCAGTGTTGTCTCTTATTTTAAATATTTAATTTTAGATTTACAATTGACATTCCAAAAGCATGCCAAGAAGGTCACTAAAATAAAATGCAGTTTTGGAAGATAAATTCCATCAACAAATAAAAAATTAGTTAAATGCAGACACAATTATATGCCTTTAAGAACATAAAATGCTTTTCATGGTTTTACACACGAACAAACCATCTAAGATTTGAGTTAAATATTGAGTAAAATATAATCATCTCGTTATTATCCCATTTCCACTTCAGTTCCTTGCCTATTTATGGATGTTTTCTTTAGTTTTTTTTAATCAAAAAGTTCAGTCAAAACACGCAACATTCGCTATTTGCATTGAAAACTTGCGTTGTCAAACCACTGTTGATTTGCACTTGTTCTAAATCCGTCCCTCCATCTGTCTGTATATTCATGTGTGTTGGTGTGTTAATTTGTCCCCAAAACCTCCCACCCTGTTTCCCCCTTAAAATCATTTGGAGTTCATTGCGCTGTATGCAGTAATGTGGGATTTTCATTTTCTTCAAAAGGAAATTGAAAGACGAAGACGAGCTGAAGATGCTTACAAAGCAGCACTGACAGAGCTGAAGAAGAAGCCTCATTATGGAGGACCAGACTATGAAGTTCGTTCACAACCTTGATATTCACACTTTTAAACCTTTTAAACACACACCCTGACATTTTCTCTCTGTGCTAAATAAATGTGTCTGTGCAGGAAGGACCAAACAGTCTGATCAACGAGGAGGAGTTCTTTGATGCTGTGGAAGCTGCATTGGATAAGCATGACCAAATCGAAGAGCAAGTAATAATTCAGGCTTTATTGTTCCAGACGAATGAATCATTTTGCAAACCAGTCTTGCTTAAAAGGCATTTGTTTTATATACTGGCAGTCTGGTACATGATATATCTGTGTCTGTGTGTGTGTATCTGTGTATATATATTAGCCCCCCATTGATTTTTTTATTTTTTTTAATATATACATTTTCCCCAAATATTATTTAACATACCAAGGACATTTTCACAGTATGTCTGATAATATTTCTTATATGTTTTTTTCATCTACAATAAATCAGTTTTATTTTTTTTTTTTAAACTTTAAGGTCAAAATTATTAGCCCCTTTTAGCTATATTTTTTTTCAATAGTTTACAGAACAAACCATCATTATACAGTAACTTGCCTAATTACCCTAACCTGCCTACTTAACCTAATTAAGCTAGTTAAGCCTTTAAATGTCACTAAGCTGTATAGAAGTGTCTTGAAAAATATCTAGTCAAATATTATTTACTGTCAACAAGGCAAAGATAAAATAAATCAGTTATTAGAAATGAGTTATTAAAACTATTATGTTTAGAAATGTGTTGAAAACATCTCTCCATTAAACAGTAATTGGGGAAAAAAGTAAACAGGGGGGCTAATAATTCAGAGGGGCTAATAATTCTGACATCAACTGTGTGTGTGTGTGTGTATATATATATATATATATATATATATATATATGTGTGTATATATATGTATATATATATATATATATGTGTATATATATGTATATGTAGCAACCGGGGGGAAGGGGGGATATGTCCCCCTTACTTTTAGAGACAGACCATTTGGAAACACGTGATTAATAATTATACGTATATAAACTTTTGGATCACATACAGCTGCCCCTGTATGATGTATGAGGTGTGTGTGTGTGTCAGAAATGGGTGAAATTACAGATTTTTCCAATACCGTGCAGCACTAGTACCTAGTTTCAGAACCAAAAACCACAGTGTGAACGTAGTCCATAGGGGGGAAGTGGTCAATCGAACTCTATAGTGCAAGGCATGCAACTGAACCAAATGTGAAACCATCCTTGTATAAATCCTGCTGTCATGTTTTGCAGTCCCAGGTGGAAAGGAGCAGGGCATCTCGACAGATCTCGCTCACTCCAGACACCTATTCCTCCATCAGCACTCAGAAATACTTAACAAAGGTAAGCCAGCCCACTTTAATTGACTCACCCACGCACACACACACTCCTACACATTTGCTCCATCAAAGCACATTGGCTTCTTCGTGACTGATTATGCAATTTGTCTCCTCGCCGATGGTGGATGCGCTCTGTCAAATCTTCGGAGCTTTGTTTTTTACATTTGCAAAACTGCCTTTGTTCCAGTTCCTCTCTCTGAAATGTGATTTACAGTGGCAATCTGCTCTGTATTCTCTGGGTGATGATCAGATTTTAATTTCCGTCTCATTTCATTGAGCTCTTTCTCTCTGGCTTTCTGTCTCTTGGGTTCAGCCTCACAGTCACACGTCCTCCTTGTCCTCCGTCGACCTCATAAGTGCCTCAGATGACGTGCACAGGTTCAGTGCTCAGGTAGAGAGAAATGATACTATAGTTGGTGAACTTGACTTGAAATAATGCTTTGGTTGACTTGTGTACTTTTAGAGACCTATCTGTTGTTTTGTTCACAGGTTGAGGAGATGGTGCATAGTCACATGACGTATTCTTTACAGGATGTTGGTGGAGATGCTAACTGGCAGCTGGTTGTTGAAGAAGGGGATATGAAGGTGAGAGGTTTATTGACATTTGCCGGTATGTTATTCGCAGTTTCCAAACTTTCTTTTTTTTTTTTTTAGATGCCTTTAAATAGAAAACTGCATTCATCAAAATTGTGTATATGTGTGTGTGTGTATATATATATATATATGTATGTATATATATATATATATATATATATATATATATATATATATATATATATATATATATATATATATATATATATATATATATATATATATATATTAAATTACATTTTTGCTGTAATTAAAAAATAAGGGTTAATCCATCAAATATTGTATAAAAATGTTTAAAAACATGGCATTCACTGGCCACTTTATTAGGTACACCTTACTAGTACCGGGTTGGACCCCATTTTGCTTTCAGAATTGCCATAATCCTTCTTGGCATAGATTCAACAAGGTACTGGAAATATTCCTCTGCAGATTTGTCAGCTGCACATCCATGATGTGAATCTCTTGTTCCACCACATACCAAAGGTGCTCTATTGAATTGAGTTCTGGTGAATGTGGAGGCCATTTGAGTACAGTGAACTCATTGTCATGTTCAAGAAACCAGAGATGATTCGCACTTTATGACATGGCACAATATCCTGCTGGAAGTGGCCATCTAAAGATGGGTACACTGTAGTCATAAAGGGATAGACTTGGTCAGCAACAATACTCAGGTAGCCTGTGCCCTTGACACGATGGTGAATTAGTACTAATGGGCCCAAAGTGTGCCAAGAAAATATTCCTCACATTATTACACTACCACCAGCCTAAACCATTGATACAAGGCAGGACAGATCCATGCTTTCAAGGTGTTGATGGCAAATTCTGACCCTACCATCCGAATGTCACAGCAGAAATCGAGGCTCATCAGACCTGTTGTCCTATTTTGGTGAGCCTGTGTGAATTGTAGCCTCAGTTTCCTGTTCTTTGCTGACAGGAGTAGCACCCGGTGTGGTCTTCTGCTGCTGTAGCCAATCCGCTTCCAGGTTGAATGTGTTGTGCGTTCAGAGATGCTCTTCTACATACCTCGGTGGTAACAAGTGGTCATTTGAGTTTCTGTTGCCATTCTATCAGCTGGAACCAGTCTAGCCATTCTCCTCTGACCTCTGGCATCAACAAGGCATTTGCGCCGACAGAACTGCTGCTCACTTGATATTTTCTCTTTTTCAGACCATTCTCTGTAAACTCTAGAAATGGTTGTGCATGATCCCAAAAAGATCCCAAATCCCAGTATATCAGCAGTTTCTGAAATACTCAGACCAGCCTTTCTGGCACCAACAACCATGCCACTTTCAGAGTCACTTAAATCAGTTTTCTTCCTCATTCTGATGCTCTGTTTGAACTGCAGCAGATTTTCTTGACCAAGATTATGCAAGTTTTTGGGACATACTACTTCCTTGTTAACAGATCATTGTGTTGCTTAGTTACCAGCCCTGTCTATCCTCCACACATCATCCACATTTCTTTCATATTTAATTTCCTACCGTATTGGAGTAGCAGCAGCAGCAGGTTAATCTCCCATTCACGAGTCTTTTATGCAGAGAAATCTCCTCAGGTGTTTGGATAATTGTGCATTCAGACGTTAATGTCCAAACTTATATAAGTTCAGTATTGTTGTTGCAGATGAAATATAACACAGAAAACGCGATAAAAATATGTGGGCTAGATATTAATTAACAATCATACAAACATCTTTACCGAAGCCTCTCTACTTGATGGTTGGTCTCGTGTGTCCATCATGTTTGTAGTTTGTTTACACTTTTCACCCACGTTTGTAGTTCTAATCGAATTCATGTCCTACACGAATGTATAATGGGCAATATCAGAGGTTAGTGTAGGGACGCTTCTACACTTCGAGTTGTTACTGGAAATAGTAAACCATACGGGAACCTTTGGCATACTCTTTTGAACATACTACGATTTTGGACATACTAATTCTACTTTCAAATACTATTTAGGACAGATAGTATGTGAATTGGGCCGCAGCACATGTCTACATGCCTAACATGTATTGAGTTGCTGCCATGTGATTGGCTGATTAGACATTTGTGTTTACAAGCAGGTGGACCTAATAAAGTGGTTGGTGAGTGTGTGTTTATGTGTACTAATTAACCTAGCTTAGCTAGTTAATATAATAAGTTAAGCCTTAAAATTGCACTTTAGACTGAATACTTGTATCTTGCAAAATAACTAGTAAAATAATATAGCCCATCATCATGCCCAAGACAAAAGAAATTGGTTAAAATCGGAAATTATTCATTCATTCATTCATTCATTTTCTTTTCAGCTTAGTCCCTATATTAATCTGGGGTCGCCATAGCGGAATAAACCGTCAACTTATCCAGCATGTTTTACGCAGTGGGTGCCCTTCTAGCTGCAACCCATCTCTGGGAAAAAATGGAAATTAATTGAAACAATTATGTTTAAAGTGTTTTTTTTTAAAAAATCTTCTCTGTTAAACTATACTTGGGAAATACTTAAAAAAAAGAATTAAAATTTCACAGCAGGACTAATAACTTTAGTCTTCATAGTCATATTTTCTTTTTTTTTTCCACTAGAGGTTGCTGTTGTTCAAGAATAGTTTAGTGTGTTTGCTGTTCTGCCATTGTTAATGGTCAGAATCATTTGTTTTTGCAGGTGTACAGAAGAGAGGTGGAGGAGAACGGCATTGTTCTGGATCCTCTTAAAGCCACTCATGCTGTCCGAGGGGTCACAGGGCATGAGGTCTGCCACTACTTTTGGGACACCGCTTATCGAAACGACTGGGAGAGTATGTGCACCTCAGCCCCTTTTTAATTTTGATTATCTACTACAATATTATGAGAATGTGTCACTCTAACTGTATAAGATCTGTATATAATTAAATATACATATACACAATTTTTTAAATCATGTCAAAATATGCAAATAATGTTTACTATATTCCTTTTTTTATAGCAACTGTTGAAAGCTTTCAAGTGGTTGAGACACTCTCAGATCAAGCATGCATCATTCACCAAACACTAAAGGTAAAATATTTCACCATACACTATAGAACATTGTACAGTCTTTCGTAAGTCTCCTCTGAGTTTTTGTTTTCGGGTGAGTTTTGCCAGATTTCACTTGTAAAGTACAGTACAACAACCTATTTTTTATGTCGTAGAAGCTTATTTATTAGAATTTGCAACACACTAGAGAAACAAAGGTTAAATAATTGTAAACTTCAAACAAACAAAAACAGCACTTAATGCTATTCATTTTCAATTCAACTCTCAGTATTTCATTGTTTACAAAGTTTCAATGTTTGTAATACATGTTAAATGTTAATTAAAAAATAAAAATGTTCATAAAAGTATTATATTTTAATTTAAACATAATTTAATGTAAATAAAACTCATTTATTGTTTTAATATATGTAATTGAACTTAATTTAAATAAATGTAACAGTCATTCAAGGCGATTTTCAGCATTAATCAAGTCTACGGTAGAGAGATTTCTTTTTATTTACATTGCAATTATAATCAGTCTTTACTGTTACTCCTGATCATTTTAATAAATTCTTGCTGAGTAAAAGCATTTATGTCAGAAAAATTGCTGTTTTACATGTATTAATTTTGCAGATGCTTTTATCCAAAGCGAATTGCAAATGAAGATTTATTTACATTTATTAAGATCATGGTTCTCACAGAAGAAATTAGTTTTTGGTTGCCATTTGGATGTTAACAGTGATTTTGCAGACCGTCTGCGATTGGAAAGATAGTTCCACCAGTCAGGAACAGTGAGAGAAAAGGTTTCTGGAATGTGTTTTTGAGTCTCTGTGATGGTAACATGATTTGCCATTCACTGATCGACTGCATGTCTCTGAAGGGGTGTAGACTTCTAACCTGTGGCAGTTTGGAACCTGAGGCTGTTCTGTATGTAAGCATCAATGATTTCAACTGGTAGCCAGTACAGGGAGATAAAGAGAAGTGTGATGCGGCCATTCTTGCGTTTATTGAACAGTCCCTCCAGGATTTTGCGATCACTGAATTTATTGGAAAATCAAGCAAAATTTTTGCATATCTCGCAGTTTATCTGAAATGCTGCGGATTTCCTGCAAATTTGGGGACTGGGTGTAGACACTATGATGTCGTCATGACATGGATTCACCCAAAACAAACAAGATGACGTACTGGACCAGGTCCGATATGTAGTGGTCATTGTACCGCCCATTAAAGTAGCACCCATACTAATGTGGATTTAGGGTAGTGGGAGGTGTAGGCGATCGTCCATTACATAGTGGACCTGGTCCAGTACATCATCAAGCTGCAGCAAGGAATGTCTCCACACCTGACTCACAGCTGTTGCACAGATTCTTGTATTTCTATTTTAATTTAATTGTTATTTAAGAATTATTAGCCCTCCTGAATCCCCTAACAATTTTGATAATAATTTTGACTTCAACTGTCTGTAAAAACAACAACAATTTTTTAATTTACATACATATTCCTTTAAATTTAAGTGTGATTTTATAAGTTACAGATCCTAATGTCTGGGTCTAGGAATAATAAAAATATATACAATAAGGACTTTTGTCCGTGGTGTTTTTTTTACAGTAAATCAACACAAAATAATGCCGCAAATATTGCCGCAAATTTTAAATAAAGCCACAACAAATCAGTCATTTTAGGCTGCAGAATTCAGAACAAAGTCCTGTAAAATCCTGGAGGGACCGATTGAAGACCAGATAAGCTGAAGCATTTTGGATTATTTTTGGTGTCATAATAGTGCATGATGGTCCAGTCAGAAGAGCATGTTTTGGAGCATCGCTGTAAATAATGCTTTCAGTAATTGGCCTGATCAGAGTACCCTTACATCACTGTTGCTTATTGTGTGCTTCTTTCTAAAATAATTTTATATATCCTTTTTTTCCTTCTCTGTTCTTTGACAGAGAGTGTGGCCTGCTTCCCAACGAGACGTGCTTTATGTGTCAGTTATGCGTAAAATTCTCTCCACCAATGAGAATGATCCAGACACCTGGCTGGTCTGCAACTTCTCAGTGGATCATGATGGCTATCCAGTAAGTTCCTGCTTTTGAAGCAATTTTGTTGTCATATTGCCTTTTTTACTGCAAGCACTGAAATGTATACACATAAATTGTGCATCAGATTTTTTTTTTCTTTTTTCTCCAGCCTTCTACTAGATGCATTCGTGCCAAAATCAATGTAGCCATGATCTGTCAAACACTAATCAGCCCACCAGAGGGAGACGAAGAGATCAGCAGAGACAACATCATCTGTAAAATCACATATGTCGCCAATGGTGAGTTTAGCAGTGCATAAATGGTGGCTGTTATCAGGGTTTGTGGTGTCCCACATTCCACCACATAAAATACATATAATTAAATAAATAAAAAAATAAACTAAGCTTCCGGTGGGTTTCTTAAATGCTACTGTTCAAAAGTTTGGGGTCAGTGGATTCTTTTTAAAGCTGTTTATGTAATAGTTAAAAATATATAACAGTTACATGTATAACAACTGCTTATTAATACTTTTTTAGGCAGCCGTAAATTCAATATCATCAGTAAACATTTTAAATATATAATGTAAAAAGTAAATCTTTTTCAAAATAAACGTGTAGAAATATTTTTTATTACATATTAAAATTTTTGATTAATTATTTTTCTATAAGTGACCAGTTACATGAACTGAACAAAAATTACTGATATTGCTTTGGCCACTAGCTCATGATAAATATATTTTATTTTATTTTCATTAAGGTATATTATTATGTTATTTTTTATTTCAAATAACAAAAATGGTTTAGTTAACAGTACTAACCATGTTTAAAAGTTATTGATATTTTAAGTAGGATTTAAATTCAGTATTCAAACTGAATTTAATGTATTATCTTACAAAAGATTAGTTTTTAAATAAAAGCTGTACTTTTGAGCTTGTGCTCATGAAGAAGTCAGAAAATTTGTTTTCATAAGAAGGTATATGCAAGCTGCTCAACTCTTTCAACAATGATGACATAAAATGTTTTCTGTTATTTTTTTTATCTCATATGCTCCAAGTAAATATATTTATTGTATTTGTAATTCCCTTGTATATTACAAAAGAAAAGGGTTAATTCATCAGCCATTTTATGAGTGAAGGAACTTCAGGAAATATCAGTTGTCCCTAAAAATCCTAAATTTATACTCTCTAAATATGTCAGAGTTTATACTGTAAATTAAATTTATTAAGTAAATAGTATAAAATGTCACACTAACTCTGTGTTTGTAATCCTAAAGTAAATCCTGGTGGTTGGGCCCCTGCGTCAGTCTTGCGAGCCGTAGCCAAGAGAGAATATCCCAAATTCCTCAAGCGCTTCACCTCGTATGTTCAAGAGAAGACCAGCGGTGAGGCCATCCTCTACTGAACAACACCAGGTACCACACCAAACAAGTCACTTTTTTGCACTTGTAAAGATTAAATACAGAGAACGGCCTACATTTTCTTGTATTTTGCAGTCTGTACTTCGTCCTATTTGAGGTTTATTATGCGCTACAGTATTATATGATAAAAAGGACACTTAGAAAATTAAATCTGGTGGTAATTTCCTCAATTATCTGGCCAAAGCTATTTAAAGGGACAGTTCACACAAAAGAATTGATTACTCACTGTTTACTCTTCCAAACCTTTATGTGTTTCTTTATTCTGTTGAACACAAAAGAGGATATTTAAAGAATGCTACTGTAAATACTTTGCAAGTCAATGGTTACAAGTTATATCTTATGTGTTTAACAGAATAAAGAAAATCAATCAAACTGGTTTGGAAAAAGTAAAGCTGGAGTAAATGATTTTCATTCTTTGGGTGAACAAGCACTTTAACTGGCAGTTAAACTTCACAGATTTGATTTGATATATTGATTTGCGAACAAAATATCATTAACAAAAAATACATTTCAACATGGTCGAAAATGGAGTGGGATGAAGCGCAAGCTTATTATTTTCCCACCCCATTACCACATACTTTATTCGTCTATTATTTAAACTTATTTCTTCTTTTATATATCTCTTCTTTTCACTGACATTTGCGAGATAACAAGCTATTTTGAGGTGACTGACAGTCTGACAGCAGTTTTTCCAGATGAAGACCAAAAAGATCATTTAACACATAGAAAGAAATTTTTTTCATTTAAATTCTGTGAACTTAATGCTCCAAAAGGCTGATCATCCACAAAGGACAAATGCAGGAGAGGATAATGTGGAGAATCTCAATGGGCAATTGGTACTTAAAACAAGTTCATGTCAATTATGGATTTACTGAAGTGAAAATTCTGCATTCGTGATGCACTTGGCCCAAAACCGAAAATGCTGTATTATAATTATTTGTCATTCACTTTCATTCGGCTTAGTTCCTGATTTGTCACGGGTCGCCAGAGCAAAATGAACCACCAACTTATCTAGCATATGTTTTACGCAGCAGATACCCTTCCAGCGGCAACCCTGCACTGGGAAAAACCTTTACACTCTCGCATTCGAACACACACACTCATACATTACAGCCAATTTCTTTAGATGGCTGCTCTTGTGCTTTAGATGGTAGAGCAACAGACCGCCTTTGTGTGGAGCAAGCTATTGAAAAGAATGGGTTTTATAGAGCAAAGCTTTCTGTGACTGGTGTGAAAGCTCCTTCACAACACGTGATTACTACGTCTTGTAGAGTGAGTGAATCCATGCTAGGCAGTGGCGCATGGATCTTTTGGTTGAAAATTTAAAATGTCATATTTGCCCAAAAAAATGATTAAAATCAGGCCTAAATAAATTAAATTTAGAATTTGGCATGTTGTTTCAAAGTAAAGAAATAAAATGTTAATGGTTACACTATGGTACAATATTCTACAACCGTACAACTGTTGGCAGCATGAGCAAATTCATTAATCCACTTGTAATGAGGACAAGTAATAAAGCTGTTATGGCTATAAAGTTGTATATAGCTATAAAGTAATAATGTTGTATATTGGAAACTTAATTCATAGCAAAATTTTTCTAACTCTCGTTTTTCCTCTTCTCCAGGTTCTCTACATTCCCAGATTGTTTCCTCAATCGCCTGAAGAACGGCCTTATTCTCACTGATCCACCATCACTCCCACCATAGAGCTGCTCTGCCCAAGTGCTCTTGACACTCTTCACAAACCTTTTTCAAACTGCATCTATACAGACTGAACAGCAACGGTACACCAACAAACACACCAGACCTACATAACCAACACAGTCTGCTCATATTCAAAAGGCCTTTATTTGATTTTTTTCCCCCCGTTCAGGGTTTTGTTAAAGTGTTTTACTTTTTGTAAATATTTGATCATAGTTTGAGTATAGTCTTAATTAAATATATACACTGTATACTTGATGCCTTGATCTAATCTCAGCTGATCGTGAGTTTTCTCACTGGCCTTGTTAAATAGCCATTTGTCTTATGAAAATCAAGTAGACTTCAGACTTGAGATCTTTTGTACAGTTAGTCTGAATGTGCAACGTTTTGTACATGTGAAGGCATTACACATTTAAAGTATTGTCATTCATAAATAATGATTTTGGCAAAGTGTACATTTATTGGGAAATGCTTGTATATAAATTAATATTGTTGAAAATTAAAAAGGTATTTTGTTCGGGCTATGAAAAGTTAGGTTTTTTTAGGAATTGTTCACCCAAAAATGAAAATTAGGCATCAGCATTCATATATGTAAGTGGCTTTTTCTTAATTAGAACATGAAAGAAGATTTTTAACTTAAAATTGTGGTCTTTGGTGATTCAGAAAATATAAGTTAGTATCTACCAGCAATTTCAGGCTAAACCAAATGAATAGTTGTGGTTTAATATTATATTTAGGTGGATCTAAAGGTTATAATGTTGTAAATAATGTTCCTTCTCTTTGACAGACTGATCGTTTCAGTTCCTAATACATTAGTGTATCAGCAGCAGCAGCCATAAGTATTCATTTTATTTTGCCTGTATTTGTGTCTGTGGCTCTCAAAGTGTCGCCATTGACTTGCTAAAAATCTTCTTGTTGTACTGAAAGAAAAAGTCACATGTTGAATACTGAGGGGAAGTACATTTAAAAGCATTTCATTTTTGGCTAAACTATCCCTTTAAATTCCAGACATTTCTGTAATAATTGTAATAATAGGTTTAAAAAGTGGTTTCCACAATGACATTCCACTTTCGTTTTTGTTTGGCTCTGCAATTATTTATCTACACAATGTATTTGTAATTTTTGCAGTGCCATTTATGCTTATGAAAAGTAATGACATTTCACAGTTTTATATTGCATAAGTCTAATTCAGGATATAGGATTTAAAGGTAAATCATTGATGGTACATTTGTTCTCATCTGTGACTTCAATTAAAGCAATCGTTGACCCATAAATTGTTCGTGTACAGCAGTGTTTCTCAACCACTTTCTTGCAGGACCACCAGCTCTGCAAATTTTCCAAGTCCTTAACCACACCTGATTTAGATCATCAGCTCATTAGCGGAGACTGAAAGACCTGTAATTGGTGTGACAGACAAAAGAGACATCCAAAATATGCAGTGCTGGTGGTCCTCCAGGAACATGGTTGAGAAACACTGCTGTACAGTACGTTCACTGTCATTCCAAATTTGATAAGCTTTCTCTTTGGAAAACTATTATTATTAGTAGTTGTATTAATATTGTTGTTGTTTTTATTATTATTTCTAATGTTATTATTATTATTATTATTATTTTTTTTGATTTAGCTGTTATTGTTTTCTGTTTTCCCCCTTCCATATTCAAGAAAATGGAAAGCAAATCAGTTTACCAACATTCTTTTATTATATTTGTGTTAAAGAAAAAAGGAAGCCAGAAAAGTTTGGAATGGCATGAGTAGACATAGTATAATGTTTGGATGTTCTACTTCTTAAATAGAGTTCTGAACTTTCTTCCATAAGAAATTAAATCCATATATAAAACTTCTAGTTGATTTATTATATGACTCTCGCCATCATATTGTGTTGATTTGTTTTTCGGTAACATAATAATTTATGGAGGACCAGGAGTGCTGGTTAGAAATAAAATGAAGAATCTAATTATCAGTTTAATAATTGAAGCATTAAAATGTGTGTAAGTAAATCACAATTTAAATGGACAATAAATGGACAAATAAATAGACATATTTAAATGTGTTTATTTAAATTGTGTTTTTAAATGGCAATTTAATTCACCTTTATTTGTATAGCGCTTTTACAATGTAGAATTATGTCAAAGCAGCTTCACATAAAAGATCATAGTAAATTGAAACAGTGGTTCATTTTTCATGCAAGCTAGTGGCGACAGCGGCGAGGAAAAAACTTCACCAATTGGCGAAGGTGAAGAAAAAAAAAAGACGTTTAATAAAGCAATAAATAATGCATTTATATATAACTTTTAAATGTATAAATAAAAGATTTTCTAAATGTTTATTTAATTCATGTTTTAAACACTGATTAATCAAACAATAAACGTATATTGATAGATCATTTAAAATGCATTAAATGCAACATTTAAATAGCTTTTTAAAAAAGGCATTTGACACATTCTTTTCTCTCTCTCTATTTGCCCCTTTTAAATATGTCTATTTATTTGTCCAATATGTGTTCATTTAAATTGTGATTTATTTATACACATTTTAATGATTCAATTCTTAAATTGATTGATTGATTTTTTTCATTTTATTTCTAACCAGAGCACTCCTAGTCCTCCATAATAATTAAGTTCAGAACCACTTGACGTAAAGGGCAGATTAAATCGTCACCACTATGCTTGCCATCACAGGTTTGCTGCTGCTGTTTTGCTTAAGGCACGTTTATTTCGTAGAAGAATGTCCTGAAACACTTTGTTCAATCCAGCAAGAACAATGATATTAAGCGATTCCTTTGTATGTGTATGTATTACCACAAACTAATTAATGAAACCAAATTTTATGGAAAAAAAACTAACTTCCAAATTTCTTTTTTATGTATGTGCCTACAGTTAAACCCAACACTTAAAATTAAAAGATTTTTTTTGTCAAATCAGTGATTTCAAGAAGCTTTAACATCCACACATCCTTCACAAAAGGTTTTTATATAATGGGAAAAAAAGATGTACACTACACTACCTGACAATTGTCTTGTCGCCTATCCAAGTTTTAGGAACAACCAATAATTACTTAACTTCTAGTTGATCATTTGGTATCAGAAGTGGCTTATATGAAAGGCAAAGGCCTCTAGATTACACTTTTTTTTTTACCAAAATAAAATATGATCATTCCTTGATTTTTAATAATTTAATTAGGACAGTAAGGTCTGACTTTGCTTAGACAAAAGTCTTGTCACTTAACAGAAAATAATGTCCAGTATAGAATATAAAGTCATGGTGCAGTGGAAAAAGTATGAACATTCTGTATGACTCCCATGAGCTTGGAGGACTGCATCCATGCGTCTCTGCAATGACTCGAATAACTGATTAATAAAGTCATCTGGAATGGCAAAGAACGCGTTCTTGCAGGACTCCCAGAGTTCATCAAGATTCTTTGAATTCTTCTTCAATGCCTCCTTCTTCAGACATGCTCAATAAGGTTCATATCTGGAAACTGGCCTGGCCAGTCCTGAAGCATCTTGACCTTCTTTGCTATCCTGCTGAAGAATTTGCCCTCTCTTGTGCTTTGTAATGTAATGGGCAGCACAAATGTCTTGATACCTCAGGCTGTTGATGTTGCCATCCACTCTGCTGATTTCTTGCACGCCCCCATACTGAATGTAACCCCAAACCATGATTTTTTCCTTCACCAAGCTTGACAGATTTTTGTGAGAATTTTGGGTCCATGCGGGTCCCAATAGGTCTTCTGTACTTTTCCAAATGATCAACTAGAAGTCAAGGCATTATTTGTTGCTCTACCAACTGGGATTAACGACAAGATTTTGTCAGGTAGTGTATAGGAACGTTTTCACTAAATATGGTTCCTTTATGGTGCAAAACCCCACTTTTTTGTAATCGTTAGTTTTAAGAAAGCAGTTAACTCTCATGAAAATGTATTCTTTTTTTATTATTTAACTATTTAATGAATAAACTACAATTAATTACAATTAAACAGCTCGATTAATTTGATTAATTATTTTTGGATCTCTTACAAATATTTTGAAGCATTAAAGATTTTTTTGGTGAACGTTTATAACTGAGAGACCGACGTCTTGAATTTGATTTAAAATAACTTAATCTGCCTTCTGATACAAATGTATTGGTTTGGACTACATGAGGGTAAGAAAATGATGATTGAATGTGCTGTTATGATCTTTAAAATACTTTTTGTGTTACAATTTTTGAGTTCCAAATGAAATGTAATAATTGTAAAATAATAACAAGGTTTGTTCTGGAATATGATTTTTTTTATATATATTTTGAAAGTAGGTAGTGATCTTAAAGTGAACTGAAAGTATATTATCTTCTATAAAATATACTGAACTGGTCATGTTTATCTTTCTGGGCTTTGTTTGCTTACCGCATAAGCGACAGGTGATAATGGGCAGGAATGTGGAGGCGTTAGTGCTATTACCATAGAAATAGAGGGAACAATAAACTAGCCAGGCAGTATTATATGAAATGTGTGAAGATTTTAAATACATGTCCGTATAATCAGGATTAATTGTCTTTAATATTATTTATAATGATAAATAATCAAATGACCTCAAAGCAACAGCATTTCTGTGTGGAGTCTCCCCATGTATGTTCTCCCCATGTTGGCGTGGGTTTTCTCCAGGTGCTTTGGTTTCCCCCACAGTCCAAAGACATGCGCTATAGGTGAATTTAATAAACTAAATTGACCATAGAGTATGTGTGTGAATGAGTGTGTATTGGTGTTTCCCAGTACTGGGCATCCACTGTATTAAACATATGCTGGATAAGTTGACGGTTCATTCCGCTGTGGTGACCCCTGATAAATAAATCAGGGTAAATAAAACCTGATAAATAATTAAAAAAAAAACTTTTTTTGTGCCAATTTAAAATAGTTAGCCTGGAGAGTCCATCTTATCTACAACATTTATGATGTCATGTTATCATAGTTGAACATTGGTTTGCATCTGTAATTTTTTTATTTTACAAATTTATTTTAGCAGATTTAGTAAACACTGTGTGAAAGTGGGGCGACACAATGGCGCAATAGGTAGAGCTGTCGCCTCACAGCAAGAAGGTCGCTGGTTCGAGCCTTGGCTGGGTCAGTTGGTGTTTCTGTGTGGAGTTTGCATGTTCTCCCTGTGTTCACAGGGGTTTTCTCTGGGTGCTCCGGTTTCCCCCACAGTTCAAAGACATGCGGTACAGGTGAATTGGGTAAGATTAATTGTCCGTAGTGTTTGAGAGTGAATAAATGTGGATGGATGTTTCCAAGAGATGGGTTGCAGCTGGAAGGGCATCCATGTGCTGGATAAATTGGCGGTTCATTCCGCTGTGGTGACGGTGGATTAATAAAGGGACTAAGCCAAAAAGAAAATAAATTAATGAATTGTTTAGAAATGCTTTAAAAACATTTCTTTCCGTTAAAAAGAAATTGGGGATAAAATATACAGGAGTGCTAATAATTCTGACTTCAACTGTATATGTTCTTGAGCTCTATAAGGCAAGTCAAATTAACTTGTACAGTGCATTGAACCAACAGTATCTCTGTCTATGAACTTGCTGCACTGTTCTGTGTTCAACGGTGTTGGACAGTTTCCAGTCACATTAATGACTGATATTGATTGACAAACAAACCCATGGGCTGATATGGCATCATGTGCACGAGATTGGATTCCTAGTGAAGATAAGAAGGAGAGGAGGAGTAACACGGGTAGCGCTCGCAGATTAGCTGCTGAGTGTCTGTAAAGCCCATCTCATCCCCTCAGATCTGTGTGGGCGGGGCCTTGCCGAGTTTCAACCAATCAGCAGTCGCTGTCCTGGTGAGATGTGATGCAGGGTCGGCTGATTGGTCGGATCTCCCTCTGGTGAGGCGAGAGCCCATGATGACGTCGTCTGAAGAGAGCATCTCCGTCAGGTGAGGTAACCGAGAAAACCGACAGCTGTGAGCTATATTTAGCATTGAACTGTTCTTTAGCTCATGTATGACGAGGAATGTTAATTTTGGTTAAATATTTTAACACACACACACACACACACATATATATATATATATATATATATATATATATATATATATATATATATATATATATATATATATATATATATATATAAGAGAGAGAGAGGTTTGAATCATGTTTCAGCGATTCATTCGGTGAACATGCAGTTACATTTTCTTTAACGTTAATATAAACAGGAACTGAAAAATGTCATTAAATATTTAGCTATTTGCCATATATTTAGTTTTTGGTTTAATTTGAATTAGTAAATGAACTAAAAACTATTTTTAAAAACGATATACAGTTGAAGTCAGAATTATTAGCCAATTCCAAAATAAAAACAATTTTATGATGAATAAAAATACAGTAGCCTAACAAACAGTAATAAAAATACCAAAAACTGAAATAAAACTAAAGTTTAATACAAATTACATGTACTAAAAATGGCAAACCTAAATGTTAAATATTTTAAAATATAAAAAAACATAAATGTAATTTCAATTGTAAAGCTCAAAAGGGCAGTATATTGCTAGATAAAATACTGGCACGATTTTGTAGCTTTAAACCTTGGTTGAAGTTTGGAAGAAAATATACAATAAAATCAAGTACAAGACAATGAACTAGAAATGTTTTATTATAAAAAATAATATAAAACTTTGCAGTTTATTATTTATTTTATATTTTGAATTGTTCCTTTCGGGAAAAAACTAAATAGAAACCTTCCCTTCCGTGTATTCAGAATGAAACATAAATGTCTAAACATTTATTCCATTTCGTGTTGTACAAAACAACCGAAAAAAGCCATTCCAAGCATTTAGAAAAATACAATATGTTCAGTTGTGTTTTGTTATGAATGTTCAAACAGAAAAGAAATCACTAAATGAACAAAGAACTGAAACATCACAAGGATCATAGCACCTTTTGAAATACATGTCCTGTCATGCTATCGCATTAAATCTTTCAGTTACACAAGTCATTCAGATCATTCCTTTATCACAGTAAAAAAAAAAAACTGCTGTACATTCTGACACGAGAAGCACTTTGCTGACGGCTGCATTTGGCATTTTCACAATCAATCTGAAGTATTCTACATGTGTACCAGCTAGCGAATTGTAGTTTGTTAAACTTACTATCCTGTGCCTTTTCTTTTAGTAAGTGCAATGAAGAGCACATTTTCTATTTCTGTATAGTGTTGCTTTCCAGTTTGGCAAAAACAAAAATAAAATAAAATAAAATTGGCTCCCTGCTGCAATAACCATCAAAAAGATACAATAAAAAAAATAATTTGTATGTAAAATATTTGTATATAAATTAAAGTTGCGTGTCCTGTATGTGTGTTTCTGTCTGCTGTGAATCTAAAAATCAGATTTGCTCTTCATAGCATGTCAAGCTTAACAAAACGGGACTGGAAACAAGTGATCCTGTGCAAATGTGATTGGGAAATACTGGCTGTAGGTTTGATCCCAGTCTCAGTTTCACCTTGAATGTCCATGGTTAACAACTGATGTGAATGCACAAAGACTTAAGAGAAGAAGGGAACCGTTGCTGTCTGAAAATAATCTGTATTGTTTATTATTTTCGACTTGTAGACGAGACCCTCTCTTTATGGTCCTTTGTATCTTCAACAGGCGACGTCTCAAGATGCCTGCTTAGTGCATGTTCCTGGAGCTTCTTGCAAGTTTACTTTTGATCTATAGGCAAAGTATTAAAAAACACAATTATGCAGGTGTTTACAGATGATGGATATACATTTTCAGAATATTTTGATGTTTTGGTAAATCTGTAGATTGTTCAAATATTTCAATATTTATTTGCAAGCGGTGTTTTTCTAGATAAAAGGTTAGATTTTAGTCATATATTTTAATATGGCCACTTTATTAGGTACAACTGTACAACTGCTCGTTAACGCAAAATTCTAATCAGCCAATCACATGCCAGCAACTTAATGCATCTGCTGCAGTTCAAGCAGAGCATGAGAATGAGGAAGAAAGGTGATGTAAGTGACTTTGAATGTGGCATGGTTGTTGGTGCCAGACAGGTTGGTCTGAGTATTTCAGAAACTGCTGATCTACTGGGATTTTCTCGTACAACCATCTCTAGGGTTTACAGAGAATGGTAAAAGAAAATATCCAGTGAGCGGCAGTTCCGTGGGCACAAATGCCTTGTTGATGTCAGAGGTGAATGGCCAGACTGGTTCCAGCTGATAGAATAGCAACAGTAACACAAATAACCACTCGTTACAACCGAGGTATGCAGAAGAGCATGTCTGAACACACAACACGTCCAACCTTGAGGCAGATGGGCTACAGCAGCAGAAGACCACACAGGGTGCCACTCCTGTCAGCTAAGAACAGGAAACTGAGGCTACAATTCACACAGGCTCACCAAAATTGGACAATAGAAGATTGGAAAATTGTGGTCTGATGAGTCTCGATTTCTGATGACATTCGGATGGTAGGCTCAGAATTTGGCATCAACAACATGAAAACATGGATCCATCCTGCCTTGTATCATTGGTTCAGGCTGGTGGTGGTTGTGTAATGGTGTGGGGGAAATTTTCTCGGCACACTTTGGGTCCATTAGTACCAATTGAGCATCGTGTCACCACCTACCCGAGTATTGTTGCTGACTCTGTCCGTCTCTTTATAACCACAGTGTACCCATCATGCACCATGTCATGAAGCGCGGATCATCTGTGACTGGTTTTTTGAACATGACAATGAGTTCACTGTAATCAAATGGCCTCCACAGTCACCAGATCTCAATCCAGTAGAGCACCTTTGGGATGTGATGGATTGGGATTTTCTAGTCATGGATGTGCAGCCGACAAATCTGCAGCAACTGTGTGATGCTCTCATGTCAATATTGGACCAAAATCTGAGGAATATTTCCAGTACCTTATTGAATCTATGCCACAAAGGAATAAAGCAGGTCTGAAGGCAATAGTGGGTGCAACCTGGTACTAGTAAGGTGTACCTAATAAAGTGGCCGTTGAGTGTGTGTGTGTGCATATATATATATATATATATATATATATATATATATATATATATATATATATATATATAAAATATTACAAATTAGTAATACTATAGATGAATATAGATAAACAAAAATGTATTTCTACATATAATTTTATGTTATTAAGATTATATTAATATTATGCAATGTTGTATTTAGAATTATAATATATAGTTCAATGTATTTGTAATTGACAGTTCATTCGGTTGTGGTGACTCCTGATAAATAAGGGACTAAGCTGATGGAAAATAAAAGAATGAATATATTTGCGATTTGTTATTTTAGATTAAGATATATACACAGACAGAAGTACTACAGAATAATATATTCCTATATATTTGACTAAAGATGACTGATAGATTCTAATAATATTTTTTGACGTTGTAAAATGCAATTTTTCTTATATTATACTATATAATACTTAAAAGTTATGATAACATAATATTTATATACATACACACAAATCTGTACATATTTATATATGTATTCATAAATTTCAAACGATTCTGACCTGTTGTGAGTCATGTGACTTTTGACCAAGTGTCCAGCAGCGAGGGCAGACATGAGTGACAGCTCTCCCGCGAGCACAGTGGCACACACCACCTTGGCGAGCTGACGGGCGTTTTCCCCTGGACACTCCTGACTGGCACCAAGAACACCTAACATCTGCCAGGAAGATAAAGATTAAAACTACTTTAGACTTTGCTTTATCCACCGTACATCCAAAGTTACACTGAAATATCCTTCAGTTTTAAAGGGTTAGTTCACACAAAATGAAAATTGTTATCAATCACTCACCATCATGTATTTCCAATCAACTGAGACCTTCATTCTCCTTCGAGACACAAATTAAGGTATTTTAGATGATATCAGGGTGTTCTCTCATCCTCTATAGACAGCATGGCCACGAGACGTTCAAAGTCCAGAAAGGGAATCAAAAACAGAGTCAAAAACATTTCACGTGACTTCAGTGGTGCAACTATGATCTTACAAAGCTCCAAAAATACGTCTGTAAACATGACTTTTTTCGCTTATCTTCTTTCTCACATCAGGTCAGATTGAGCATTTACTATGGCCAGTATGACATATTGCCATTAGAGTCGGCAACCTGACCTGATACGGAAGCCAAAGGCAGTTACAGTTTATTTTGGCACACAAAAATCTTCACGGAGCTCATATGATTACATTTGCACCACTGAAGTCACATGGAATGTTTTTGGCTCCTTTTCTGAACTTTGAGGACCATTGCTGTCTATGAAGGATGAAAGAGCTCTCTGATTTCATCTAAAACAGGTGACAGGTTCCTGGCGGGCCGCAGCCCTACATAGTTTAGTTCCAACACTGCTGCAACACACTCATCTGTAGGTTTCAAACAAGCCTGAAGACCTTAATTAGTTTGATCAGGTGTGATTAATTAGGGTTGGACCTAAACTGTCTCAGGGGATTTGAATGATCTAATGGTGAGTAATTAATAACAGAATAAAATTTTTGGGTGAACTAATCCTTTTAAAACATTGATCCCAAATCCAGCGGAAGTACCTGTAAACAGGCCTGTTGAGGAGGAAGGTTAGTGCCTCCACCCACAGTGCCCAGCTCAATGGATGGCATAGTGCAGCTGATATACAGATCCTCCCCGGTGGCTCCTGAAGCCTCCATTAAAGTGATACAGTTAGAGCTGCCCACTGTCTGCGCCGGGTCCTGTCAGGGACAATTTCATATGTAAACATCCGCATCTACTGTAAATCTATAATCAGATATCATATTCCTTATCGAATTTGTACTGTAATAAACATAGCTTTTATTACCTGTCCACAAGCAATATAGATAGCAGCTACGATGTTGGCGGCGTGAGCGTTATAACCGCCGATGCTTCCAGCCATCGCGGATCCAACCAAATTCTTGCTGATGTTCACGTCCACCAGAGCCTCAGTCGAAGTCTTTAAAATCTGAACAGAAACAGTTGCGTGAATAACATTTTTAAAAATAAACATTTATTTTCCACTGAAGGAAAGACACTGCAGGTGAATGGGGTAAAAAATTTACTAATATCTATCAACATGCTACATCAGGGTATATGCAGGTATCCTAAAGGTAATTTTTTAAGACTTTTCAAAAACCTTTTAGAATATTTGAAGACCTCATCACCACTTCAAGTTCTAATCAGTATCAAACCTTCAACTTAATGAACAGTTGTAGTTAAATAAATCAATGAAGCACAACCATGCGACATAAAGAATAAATTACTCGGTTGTTTTCAGTGACAGGCCACTGTTTAAACTCGTCATTCTCCTACCAGGAGTATGCTAACTCACATTTTCCCATTTTGCCATCTGTTTCGCTCTATGGTTTCACTACATGTGGGGGAGCGCACAAATTATGTGACATCACCCAGATGGAGGAGCTTGGCCGGATGCGCCCCGGCCCGAACTAAATTGCATGGATCGAGCACACCATCGTTAATATTAGGAGAAAAAAAAAAAATTCTGCTTTTTTTTTTTTTTTTAAGTCAAACACTTTGGACAACGCTTGAACAAAATTTAAGACCTCATAAAAACGCGATTAAGACTTTTTAATACCTTAATTCTCTCATAATTGATTTATCAACTTTTAATACTTTAAGAACCTGTGGACACCCTTTTCATTATGAGTTTTCTAAAATATTCAAATGAGACTGCTTAATTAGATAAGTGTTAATCTGCACACATTTCTAGCACACAAATCGAACGTTGATTCCAAATTCAAGCAAGAATCTGAAATCTTTTACATTGCGATATTTTGTTTTTGTGCGATTGCGATTATATATTGCGATATGAATACATTTTCACCAGATAGCTTGTACAGCTCTATTTTGGGAGGGGGGTATCATTCATTTAGATTGATTGGGTTAATTTTGTAAGGGTGTGAATCATGTGTAAACAAATAAACAAATTGCAGGCAAGAATAATTACAATAGAGCAAAGAAAAATGTGTTTTATGTTTTTTTTTCCTTAAGAGTCAAACAGCATGCAGATACAGAAGTTGAATAATGAAGTGTACAATAACACTATATAGTCTTCATTGTATTAATAATTCAATTAATTTATTCTTCATTAAAGTTACAAATGTTGTACAATATTTTCCCAGAGAAGGGTTGCGGCTGGAAGAGCGTCCGCTGCGTAAGACATGTGCTGGATAAGTTGGCGGGTCATTCCGCTGTGGCGACTCCGGATTAATAAAGGGACTAAGCCGAAAAGCAAATGAATGAATGAATGTTGTACGTTATTGTGCCTGAATGCTTTTAGCTCTCTTGAAAAGCCTTTATAACACATGCAAATGATAAACATTCACTCTGTTATGGTTGAGATGTTTTCTTTATATTATAGTGAAGAAATCACTTTATGATGGGCCAAAAAGCCCAAAACCTCAAAGATGGCAGCTGTTTCTCCTTAAACAAGTAAATGCAATGCAGATTAATGAAGTAATTATATTGCTGTGTTTAGTTATTTCACCTTCATTTACAAGTATCAGGGTATTTACAGCTACTGGATATTTCTGTCCATTCGCATTCCCTCCCTTTTTACCCCCTGGCGGCATGGTCGCAAAACTGCTGTTACACCTAAAAACACGTTCTTAATCCCTTACTGCTGCGGCGGCGACACACGTGGAAGTAATGGTCCTTTTGAAGTGTCACCCACTGTATATGCAGTTTTAGCAACAGTACGTTTTACAGAATTGAATGAGGCAGTGTACCTCTTTGACAACTTTGGCTGGAATGGTGGTCTCGCACACCACTGACTTGCCCCGTCCCTCAATCCAGTTGATGGCGGCAGGTTTTTTGTCAGTACAGTAATTTCCACTAACAGCCAAAACCTGAAGCTCTGGAAATTCCTCCTTCAGTCTGGCGAGAGCTTGTTCTGTGCCCTGGTGAACGAAGAGAAAAGAAATGAGTGATGAGGTTTTACAACATTTTGTATTTAAATAGTGGAAAAAATGTATTTAGCATACCTTTGAGATCATGTTCATTCCCATCGCGTCTCCAGTTCTGGACTGAAAGCGAATATACAGGTTGCGACTTGCCAAGCCAATCAGAAGCTTCTCTAATCGTGCAAACCTACATAATAAAACACAAATACAATGTTAAGTAAGCATACATAAAAATGCCAATTTAAAGGTCTCATGAAGTACTTTAAAATGTGAATTTTATTCGATGTTTGATGTAATCTCATTTGAAACATGAAGAGAGGATGCGACAGTGAAGCTCCTCCCCTTTAAAAAAGCAGCTAATAGTGTGTTCTATCACTGCTCTGCCAGTGAGAGTGGTTGAGCTCAAGCGCATCGAATGAAAAGCTAATGAGAAGCATCTTGAAGGGGGCGGGACATGTCAGATACTAAAGAGCATTTGATTGGTCAAGATTTGATGAGAAACTGAAGTATGAGGTGTACGGGGCACAGGGGGTACACGGGGTGTACGGAGGTATCGGAACGTTTGAAAACAGTGTGCCATTGTTCAGCCGTTTCAAACTTTTTTGTCCTCAAAAGATGAATGAAAAAGAAGTATATCAAGGTTTTAAGAATTAAAAATTTCATGTAAAGGTGTGGGAGCTATTTGTGATATTTATATAATTTTATGATTATTGAGTAATTACGAATTATAATATTATGCTGTATTATTCTGTCATGGATCGAGTGGTTTGGTGACATTTCATGATCAGCTGGCAGGAGTAGCATGGAAACAGTTTTTTGACCGTGTTTTGTTTGTGGCATTTGTAAGACAAATAAATGAATTCTCAGATATAAATGCTTGGACGCGTCATGAAATATCCCTGCTCCTGTCAAAACTGCTCCATATTCACCAAATGATGTTGGAGACCGTTATACTAGGGATGTGCGATATTGAAAAAATCTGATATTGCAATGTTTTATTTTTCTGTGATACATATTGTGAAATAAAAACAGTTTCACAAGATAGTTGAATAGTTCTATTTGACGGTTTTCTGTGGAGTCTAACAGTATTCAGGTACAGAAATTAAATAATGGCAATGCAAAAAAAGCTTTTCTTCTTTTGTCTCATTTCTAGTCCAAATATCTAAATAAAAACTCAAGTACAAATATTGTTTTGCTTTAAAATTCATTTGAAAAAAGACAAAATTAAGAGTTTTTCTTTAAAACTCTGGCAGTGGGGTAAGTTAAAAAGTTTTATTTTCGCTAAAAATGTAGATGTTTGGACTAGAAACAAGACGAAAATTCTAAGTAAGAAAAATTTTTTTTTTGCAAAGATCATCTAAAGTTTATATAAATACAATGATTAAATACAATTCTGTATAGCTTCTGGTCAACTAAATCAGACTGGACATTGCATATCATGCGATGTGACTATTGCGGATGCGCACATTACAATATTGATGCTGAAACGATATAGTTTTAACATTGTTGCATGTATTTTGAAGTTTTTAAAATGTTACAATTATGAAAGTATAGTACTTAAATATCGCAATGTCATTTAGTAAAGATATGCAATGAAATAAGTGGAAAGGATATTGATATATTTCAAACACAAGTGTTCACATATTTGAATAAATGTTAATACCAGGTGAAAACAGGACCTGGATCATCCATAAACTTTCCACTCCAATTGGGACTTTTATAGCATTGCTGTTTCACGCTAATTTACTGTTTAGTAGAGGTCCCCACACTTCTTGAAAGTACTTGAATTTCAGACATATGAATCCAAGTCCTGGAAAGTACTTAAAAACAAACATAGGTCCTTAAATGTGCTTGAATTTAAAGTTTTTTTGGTGTTTTTTCAACAATTGTACTGTGCTGCTTTCAAAAACTGAATGAAAAACTAAGAAATTCTTCATTTAAAAATATTAAATGTAAATCTTATACAGGAACTATGAAAAATGTCACATTAAATCAATATTTCAGAAATCACATTTGAATATTACCAGTAATGAATTCAATGAATTGTATTTAAACATGATTGTTATTTGAACATAACTGTTTAAATGGTCTATATTTTTGAAAATGACACATTGAAAACATCATTACTGACATTTTAATGTAAATATTAAGTGTAAGTGAAATGTTAAGCACAATAAGGACTTCCATGGCGCTATACAGTATATGCTGGGGGTGTAAATTACAAAGATTTAAAATTATTAGTAAATTTAAAAGTCCTTAAAGTTGGTGTCCATGCAAGAGTGGGAACCCTGTTTTGAAAATGTGGCCGTAAATGGATTCACTGAAATAGTGCTGTACCTGCTGGTCTGGTCAAAGGCCTCCTTTATGGTCTTAAATCCCTCGGGACTCTCCAGCCAAGCCTTAACCTCAGCTGCTTGACAGGCAGAAGGAAAACGCACCACTGGCCCTCTGGTCATCCCATCTGCAAGAACACGACTGCTAGCACCACCTCCTAACTGTGGGCAAGCCATTCACGAGTGCGCATTAGATTAATGTGCTTTACTAGACATTACGCAACATTACATCAGTGCAGAACAGTGTGAAGAAAAACTAATCTACCATGGAAAATGTTTTTTTGCTTACAGCAATTGCTCTGCAGCCTCTATTTGTGCTGGCGACTAGGCAGCCTTCAGTTGTCGCCATGGGGACCTGGAACTGCTTTCCATCCAATAAAAGAGGACCAGCAACACCCACAGGAACTGGCATGTAACCGATGACGTTCTCACAGCATGTGCCCATCACCTAGAACAACATGCAAACCAATAAGGATCTTTCCATCAAGGGCTCCAAAAATTCATAATAAACCTGCAAATGGTTTGGTTGGCCACCAGGTATGCTATTCAGTTTGTAAATGTTCGTTGCTATCCAGTTTCTAGGTTGTTACTTTGTTATTTCTCTTACCAGTATGGTAGCACATGCTTTTTAGAGTTATGAAAGATTTATATTTCAAATAAATCCTGCACATTGAAGAATTCATCTGCGGACGGTGGTATATAGCGCGTAAGTGTTATATTTATTTTAAGCGTATGTTAGTTTTGTTTTGATACATTTTTTGCTTGAAGGAAGGAATGATTCGTTCCCTTGTTTAAAGTAAATTTGTCTTTGCATTTTATTACAAGTTTAGCTGCGCTTATTTGCAGTTAGAGGTGAAACTTTTTGAAAGTATTTGTAAATTTGGGATCATTTAGGAGGTTTGGTTTCGATTTGCAAGCCTTAGGCTTTTCTTTATTTAATTAGTAAAGGATTTGTGCTGAGAAGCGTAATTCATTTAAGTGGGTTAGCTGTTTGTCCAGGCTCAGTAGAAGTCATCTCAGTGTTTAGTGCAAAGGGCGGTATTCACTACCTGACAAAAGTCTTGTCGCCTATCCAATTTCTTGGACCAACCAATAATAACTTGACTTCTAGTTGATCATTTGGTGTCAGAAGTGGTTTATATGAAAATCAAAGGCCTATAGATTTTGCTTATTTTACCAAAACAAAATATGATCATGCCTTGATTTTTAATTATTTAATTAGGACAGTAAGGTCTGATTTTGCTAAGACAAAAGTCTTGTCACTTAACAGAAACAATGTACAGTATAGAATGTAAAGTCATGGTGCAGTAGAAAAAGACTGAATATTGTGTATGACTCCCATGAGCTTGGAGGACTGCATCCATACATCTCTGCAATGACTCAAATAACTTATTAATAAAGTCATCTGGAATGGCAAAGAAAGCGATCTTGCAGGACTCCCAGAGTTCATCAAGATGCTTTGGATTCATATTCAATGCCTCCTCCTTCATTTTACCCCAGACATGCTCAATAATGTTCATGTCTGGTGACTGGGCTGGCCAATCCTGGAGCACCTTGACCTTCTTTGCTTTCAGGAACTTTGATATGGAGGCTGAAGTATGAGAAGGAATGCTCTCCTGCTAAAAAAATCTGCCCTCTCCTGCGGTTTGTAATGTAATGGGCAGCACAAATGTCTTAAATACCTCAGGCTGTTGATGTTGCCATTCCCTCTGCAGATCTCTCACACGCCCCCATACTGAATGTGAGCCCAAACCATGATTTTTTCCTCATCAAACTTGACTGATTTCTGTGAGAATCTTGGGTCCATGAGGGTTCCAACAGGTCTTCTGCAGTATTTGTGATGATTGGGATGCAGTTCAACAGATGATTCATCAGAAAAATCGACCTTCTGCCACTTTTACAAATGATCTACTTGAAGTCAAGTTATTATTTGTTACAACTGGGATCGACAACAAAACTTATGTCAAGTGGTGTGTATATTGTTTAAGTGTTATATTTCTTACATTACAATAAAAAGCTGGAATTATGACTAGCAAAACAAACTAACTTTGAATCACAGGAATTAATTACATTTACTGAGAAACCAAAAGTGACAGAGCTCAAAACTTTGTTGTTATTCTAAAAACAGCTTTTAAAAAGGCAATCTGTTATATTATTTTTATTTACTGTATTCATTTTTTGTTCCAATAGTCCAATATTTTGTCCATGTAGGCCCATGCAATAATGCGTCCCTGCCTACATCTACGAAACTGCCTGTTCAACTCTGGTAATATGCAAACCTGTTAGTCAATCAGAGCAGTGGTATTTACTTCAGAGTCTACAATTCACCATGCCCATTCAAACAAAGCTTTTGATGAGGGGTCAAAAACAGCACAGAAAATAGTCAAATTACTTCTAAATTATGATGGTTTTAATGTATAAATCTTGTTAATTTTATTAATGGACCTCAGAGAACTGTACAAAATAAATAAATGGAGGTAGTTCATCACTTCTTTAAAAATATATACAGGTGAAGTCAGAATTGTTAGCCCCCCTGTATATTTTTGTCCCCAATTTTAGTTTAACAGAAAGGCGATTTTCTTAAGATGTGTTAAGAACACGTTTCTTGAGTTTAATGTGTTAAGAACACATTTCTTAACATAACAGTTTTAATAATAGTCAAGTCATTTTACTAGACATTTTTCAAGATGCTAGTATCCAGCGTAAAGAGTAATTTAAAAACTTAACTAGGTTAAATTAGACAAGTTAGAGTAATTAGGCAAGCCATTGTCTAACAGTGGTTTGTTTGTAGGCAATCCAAAACAAACATTGTTTAAGGGGCTAATAATTTTGACCTTAAAATGGCTTTGAAAAAAATAAAAACTGCATTTATTCTAGCCGAAATAAAACAAATAAGACTTTCTCCAGAAGAAAAAATATTATAATAAATAATGTGAAAAATTCCTTGCGCTGCATTATTTAGGAAATACTTTCAAAGGAGGGCGAATAATTTTGACATCAACTGTACACTAAAATATAAAGCAGGTAATTTTAATTACATTTTATATAGCATTTTTCATCAAATAAATGCAGCCTCCCATCAAAAAAACTAAATGCCATTGAATATTATTGGACAAAATTAAAATATCATATGTAACATCAGTGCGTCTAGTTTATTAAATTTGCATCACCTCTCATTAATTTATGTATGACACAATGATCTATCATCTCACCTTAGAGTAATCGTAATCTTTATAAGGCAGGCGGAAGAGAGTCGAGGGCTCAGGGAATTTGGTACTGAGCATTTTTCTCCGGATCATCACTCCTCTCTCAGGGGTCTCCATCATGGCCTCCAGTTTGTAAGCTGGGATGTGTTTGGAGTTCACCAACACGATGACCTCTTCATCGCTGAGGTACCGAGCGCCCATCTGCACAGTCAAAAGAGGAAAACGCTTAAATACTCCCACACAGACGTGTGATTATTTTTGGATTCATGTAACAGAAGTGTGCTCTTCGAGGTCAATGGTTTCACTACATGACTCTGATCCTTTCCAACGTCAGAAACTAATTGGCTAAGAGTAAGAGTGTAAAGTGTAAGAGGAGGATCTCATTAGCAATTACAAGTGTTAACCCTGAGGTAAAAAATAACTAAAGGTTTCGGTCTCACAGTGAAGCCAGGGCTAATCTTTTTGCAGGAAAGGTTAAAGCAACAGTATCCACCTTTTTCCAATGCCCCATGATGCTTTGTGGGAATTATGAGAGGAAATTAATATGTGAAGTGTTTAAAAAAGCGGGGAAAATATTCTTTTGTTCATCCATCGAATATTAAAAGACCACTTATTAGAAAAATATTACTCTCAACAGACCACAAATAGTCTCAAAAAATGGGAAACACTATTGCAGATGTGTTGAATATTACCATAATGTAGGGAATACAGAGAAAAAACAGTAACCCAAAAGAGCTTTGGCCACAGATATGGTTGATCCTAATAAACAGATGATCTAATAAACATTAAGCTTAACTTTATTTTCATAACCAATAAAAAAGCCAAACCTCTCTCTTAATTTTCACTATGTATATGGATTATTTGTAGCACTATTTTTTTATTTAAAGTCTGTGTGAAACGTAAATTGCTGAGACTTTTATTTTGATATGTTGATGTACTTCTGACTGAAAACGAATATTGAGTAGGGGCAGAGGCTTTCTTTTTGGACATCATTCCCTCCCATAGATATATACACACTAGATGTCAGATACGAACCCTGAGCATGCGTCAATAGCGCTGCCACATTTGTACAGTGCTCCCAGGACAAAAGTCATTTAACCGCACTTAGTCAAGACTAAAGCCAATGTGAAGATGCTGGACCTTAGCGCTGCGTATGGGTGTAGTAACGAGTGAACAAAGAAAACAACGCATAAGGGCAGAACATTTCATAGGTAAGATTGTGCGTTTTACGTTTTTGGATGCTACGAACGTTTGTGCTAAACAAGTAACGTTATTGATGGTAATACAGTAACTTACCGCACTGACCATAGGGCAAAGTAGCACCAACTCGCACTAAATACTAGGCTTATGTTAGTTTAAAATATGAGATTTAAATATGAGAACAAGATGCTGTGGTGCTAGAAACTGGTATTATTGTTGGCTAAGTAAAGTAATGGCTAGTTTTTGAAGTAACTTACTGTATAAGGGTGCCTGATAACATAACAGTGCCTGCGCCTTAATGTGCATACTTTCCACCCAAAATGATCAAATATTACAAATGTTATATACCATTTAGATCAGAAAGGTGGATATGAACACTGAGATGCAGGTATAGCGATGGTTCACACGAGTCGTTCATAACGGAGATTCATTGAGAAGTGAAAGTGGGAGAGGGGGTGTGTTTCAGGACATGGATTAGATCAAATTTAACAAGTAGGGAAGATAATACATTTCCATGTACACAAACACATTCTTTGTCGGCAATGCATGTGCACTCACTTATCCATCGCTGAAGAAAAGTGATGTAAAATTATAATGTTCGTAATTTTAAAAAATTTGCATACTGACCACCGGGAAAACTCCTGATCATAGATATATGTATATATGTGTATATATCTATGGCTCCGGATGGCCAAGTCCTCCACTGCACCTTGGTCCCCCATTCATTTCAAAGGAGTGCGACCCTGTACTAAAATGGCAGCTCTACTGATGCATTCCTTCCAATAGACAACAATAGAATAGGCGACATCTCATGTAAATATCTATGATTCCCTCCAAGCAAACTAACGGTAAGAGGGGCATGGTTAAGAATATTGTGGCTAAAGCCATCAAACTGACATCATCAGAGAAGAACCGCACTCTAAATGCCAAAGAAAATGGTCAGATTTTGATTGAAGATTACCAAAACAAATTTTTTTAAAAACTTTATCAACTTGCACAGAATAAAGAATAGCAATGTGCGCTAGCAAAATAAAAATGCTAATTTTGATTTCACACAGATTTTAAGTGATTTGTTTCATTTGTTTTTAAAGGAAGTTCCCCAAATTGGAATTGCAACCCATTTTTTGAAATAAAATAATATTGTGTAGGTTAAAATTAATATCAGTCAATGCTCTTACATCTGGGTTTTTCAGAATGGACAGACAGTCTTCCACAAGCCTTGGTTCAACAGGTAAACTCATCACAGGTTCCGACACATCAGCGTTTTGCTGAGTTTCATCCTCTCCCAAAACAAAAGTGCTTTTGTGCTCAGGTTCTTTTGGTGCAGGCAGGGGTCGAATCACTAAATCTAAAGGAGAAAATTTGCAGTTAGACTCTGTTATAGAATGAAAACACAAGAAAATGAAATTCAAACGCAAGAAGGAAATACCTCTTTCTTCTTTGGTTACAACTGGAGGGGGAGTTGGGGGTTTCTCAAGCTTGGTGGAACAGGGGATTTCTTTCCTGCAGCATTGATCCGGAGACCATTTCTGAGTGAGCATGGAGCTTGGAGTGGGCACTTTGAGGGACAGAGTGGACTCCATCTCCACCTGCTCAAAGAAAATGTACTTCACAGCAAGGAAGAGAGCAAGACCCAGAGTGATGACCTGCTCAATGTCCATGCTGATCATCCTGAATGCAAAAAAAAATGAAAATAATAATCATTACATGCTCTTCTTATTGTTATTATTATTAAAATGGATTATGTATCAGTACCATATTGATAATTCTGCCTATTTCTATTTAATTGTGCATGCTCAATTCTCCAGTTCTGACATTTAGCTTGACTTTAACTTTGCTGTGATTTACCATTCACTAAACCAGTGTTTCTCAACCACGTTCCCAGCACTGCATGTTTTGATGTCTCCAATGTCACAGCCATTACAGGTCTTTCAGTTTCTGCTAAGGAGACAATGGAAAATGTGCAGAGCTGATGGTCCTCGAGGAACGTGGTTGAGAAACACTGCACTAAAGTACACTTTAGCTAAACTATACTTAATCTTTGACAAAATTTAAAATCATTATCTATTTTTCATACTGTGTATTATAATGTAAATTCTGTTATAATAACAGCAATATTATAATCTAAATTCCTTTTAGAAACTTTTTTTCCTTTGGAATTTTATTGTTATTAATGTATTATATGTTTAGACATAATTTTTTGTGTGAGTGTGTGTATATGTATACAGTCAAGCCCAGAACTATTCATACACCTGACAAACTCTGACTTTTATTCAACCATTTCTTTTTTTACCGGAAATGACACCGACTTCTCCGAAAAGATAGCAGTAAGACAATATACAAGAGGCATCATTGTGGAAAAAAATATTTCTCAACTTTTATTAACATTTGAACAAAAACTTTCATTCAGAATTTGCCAGGGTTATGGATCATTTCGGGCTTGAATATAGGAATTGTTAATAATCATTTAAGTGAACACAATCTATTACAGGTATTTATTTACCAATAGGGCTGGGTGATATGGCCTTCAATCAAAATTTGATTAATTGAACATTTTAACTCGATTACGATTAATGAACGATTATTTTATTTATTTATTTATTTAATGTTTTCGCCCTCATAGTTCACTAATAAGTTTTGTACAGTAAATATGCTCACATATTACAAATGAGAGATTTTTTAATGTAGGGTGCATTGCTTGATTTTAAAACAATTGAAGTAAACACTATCTACTATCTATGATTATTTATTGAATTTCAATGCTGAACAACTATTAATACACACATTAAAACATAAAAAAATAAATAAAACACACATTGCCTTAAACGCGGCTCTCCATGCCACCCACCCTCGCTGGACCGTACAAGTGCGCTTGGCAGAAGTATGATATCAGAATAATATAATAAAATTAAAATCATAATTTATTAAGTATAAATTAGCCTTTACAAAGTGGAGTCACATGACTCCACACATGGTCAGGAAAGTAATTGAAAAAATTGACCTGGAAAAATTAGATTGATTATAGGTTCTCAATGTCAGTTTTGATTACTTTTCGCTTAATCGCCCAGCCCTATTTACAAATATTTAATTTTATTTTAATTATTTAATATCCATCCCTAATTAATATTACTTTTTAAAATTATAAACAATGCAACATAGAATATTTAAAACATTTAAAGTATATTACAAATATTGTAGTTTTTATTGTTAACATAAAAATTTTAATAATTCATATTTTAATTATAATTATTATTTCAAATAATCAAATTTTATTACTCAGAATTTACTAGTTATTCTTTTAGAAAATCTCTCTTTTAGAAAATCTTCTGATGCATAAAAAAACACTCATATAAACATATAAATAAAATTTAAAATAATTGAAAGTGACCATGTCCAAATATTAATTGAACGAAAACAAAAGCTTAGAAATGTGTTTACCTGGACAGGTAAAAGTGCCATAGGGGCATGTCTGGCTCAATCCTCTTGGGCAGATTTTCGTTCAGACTCACTCCAACTTCAGGCAGATCAAGAGTTCCATCACTTGATGTGGGATCTGCAATCCACCGACTATGGGCATGAACCATCACCAAGCCCAGAGACTGCAAATATAATTAAAGAGACACAACCATCAATATAATAAACCCACACCTCAAGATATAGCTTTTGTTCAGTGCTCACCATGATCATTTTGACTCTCTGTGTGACAGGGTTAGGCTTGTTGTCCTCTTCTTCCTCCAAAACTCTAGCAAAGTGACTTAGCTGCCAAATGGGTCTGCCTTCTCTGCTCTCTCTAGACAACTGTGTGAAGTAAACATCCATTAGAGTGTGTACTGTAAGTCTTCCCATATGAGTATTAACACTTAAATATTTCACATACCTCCAGTACAAGAGAAACACAGGCTGGGAAGAAGGTCATAAATACAAAGTAGTTGGCCAAGACAGACATGCAACCAAAGCAGCACATGATCTCGAGCTGTCGCACACCTGCAAGAAAATAAAATTCACTATTTGTTTAATGTTCTTGAATTCCATTTGGTGTTTAACAGATGCCTAATAGACGTCTAAACATAGACAGTCTTTATGTGTTGACATTCATTTCTGTCATTTTTTGGCTAATGTTAGAAATAGGAAGCAATATGTCGGTGACCATATCCACATCGGCCGATAAAAGGTATTTTTAATGTTATCGTTATCAATTTTATGACAGAATCAGGCAGATATCTTTAAGATGATAAATTATGTGCTATTTCTGTTGGTTGAAATGCTTGCTGCCCACCACTTTTTATTATTTCACTGATATTTTGATTTTGCAATCATGCTGAAACTTTTTAAATTATTTAAATTTATATTTATCGACTAATGTACCAGCTATTGGCCTCCAAATCTTAGATATAAAAAGCAATATATCATGATCATATCGATATCGGCTGATACATGGTATTTTTAATGTAATCATTATTGGTCTGAGAAATGAATTACGCAGATATCTTTAAGCCGATAAATGATGTGTTACTTCTGTTGGTTGAAAGGCTTGCTGCCCACCACCTTTTATTATTTTAATGCTATTTTGATTTTCGATTACTGGTATTTTGATTTTAGTTCATGTATTGTGACATGCTTGCTTTATTTATTCATAATTCTTTGATCAGGCACCTTTTTTTTTGATAGTTGGCCATATAAAAACATTAATAATGTTCAGCGATCAGTTTAAACTCTCTTGAGGTTAAGGTTTTAAAAACTATGTTGTTCACTGTATGTGTTAGCCTTTTGATTTGCAATCATGCTAAAAAATGTGAAAATAATTCTAGCAATATATCGGTGGCTAATTTGATATCATATTAGATATAGGAAGCATTTTATCAGTGGCTATATCGATATTGGCCAATAAATGGTATTTTAAAAGCCCCTATTATGGGTTTTTGAAAATGACCTTCCATGTAGTGTGTAACACAGCTCTAAGTGAAGTGAAATATCCAGCTAAGGCCTAAATTTGAAAGTGCAGTGATTAAAAATATTGCTTCATCTATAAAAGAGTGAACTCACAGTGGTCTAAATGAATCATCTTGATAACGAGTCTTTAGCCATTTTGGCGTGACATCGATATGAAACTTAAGCCCCGCCCAATTGTTTCGCGCGCAAACCCAGGAAAATTGAAACCCCGGCCCTGCCCAAAAACACAGTAGCAAAGTAAAAGAGGAAGATAAACACTGTAGCAGATCCCAGTTGAATTACGTCGTGTAGACGCTTTTTCCGTAATGTTTCTGATGAGTGCTTCTGGAATCTACATGCTTATAACGGGGGATTCGACGGCCATTTGTTAAGGGAAAGATCAGAAAAGACTATTGAAATGACGGGAGTTTTCTGGGATAAATAACAAAACGGGAGGGTGGAAAGGTCTGAAATACAGGAGACTTCCGGGAAAAACAGAAGTCTTGGCAGGTATGCTCACACATACACTATGCACTCTGACTACTTCAATATTGTTAAGCCATGGTGGCCATTTTACTTTCTCGTGCTGAACGCTGTCGACCAATCGCAACAGACTGTCATCGGTCCAATCAGCGACTTGCATCGCGCTAAGGAGGGGTTTGGGAACAAATGAATCGCTGAACGAATCATATGGGAGTCGCTGGGATAATCAGGTAAAAATAAATGCATATTGTAAGACAATAAAAAAGTTTTTTGACCTTGCATGCATATCAGCGTGTTGTTGGAGACCCTCTAAAGCCAAAATATGACACTTTTAATGTATAATAGGGGCTCTTTAATGTCATCGTTATTAGCCTGACAACAAAATTAGGCAGTTATCTTAAAGCTGATAAAGTATGTGTGATTTTTGTTGGTTGAAACACTTGCTGCCTGCAGCTTTTTATTATTTTAGTGGTATTTTGATTTTCAATTACTGGTATTTATATTTTGGTTAATGTTCAGGGACATGGTTGCTTTATTTATTCATATTTTTTGTCAGGCAGTAGATTTTATTTATATGAAAAAAAAGTTCAGCTAATCAGCTAATATATCAGCTATTGGCCTCCAAATCTAAAGTTATTGGTCGTCAGTATTGGTAAGAAATTCCATATAGGTTCAACCAAAGTTTCACTGGAAGCCAAACTGTAGCCTTGTTTTAGCCAAGATGTCTATTAGACATCTATTAAGCGTCTGTTAAACACAAAAATGCTTGCTTGCTTGGTTGCCTTCCTGAAGCTCAGAAACAGTACAGAATGGAACTAGAAATGACCAAGGTCATGGGTTTGATAAAATTACAGATTTTCTTTTTTAAAAGTGTACTTTAAGTGCAATGCAAATAACTTTGGGCAAAAGGGTTTGCCATATACATAAATGTAAATATTGAGGAGTAAAATTTACCTGACATTGTCCCCACACCAATCACCAGGCACTCCACGAGGGCATCAAGAGTGAAAGTTGGTCCCAAAACAGCCATTCCTTTAGCAATATTTTCTCTAACCTCATCCTGCAGGACAGATTAAACCAGAGATTAGTCACATTTATTCAAACTTCGGTTTAAAAATATAGGGTGTACCTATAAAAATAAAGGTGAAGTACCTGTGAGTTTGAACTCAGAGCAAACTTGGCCAAAGCACATGCTTTGGAGAGGTCAATCAACAGCAAAAAGAATGGTAAAGCCTCACTGGGGTAATAAGAAAAAAATAAGGACATTTAATTTATTTACAAAGATTTTCTTTAAAAACAATAGAGAAAGACAAATATACATACTTGAGGCCTGTCAGCTCTTTGTCCAGAAAGTGAATCACTACAGTGCTGAAAACAAAACTGGAGAATATTGTGAAAAGACCTGCAATACCTGAAACAAACAACAACAACAAAAAACTTAATATATGATATAATTGTAATTCAAGTTACATCAAAATCTTTTGAAAACTATAACTCACCCAATATGTATTTGGATCCTAATTGTCGAAGATTTTGGAACTGAAAGTAAATGTAAACGATTGCTATGCATCTTGTGATTGTCAGGATGATGATATCACTGCTTAGTATTTGCTGGTGAAAAGACAGAGAGAGGAAAAGTTATTATTTTGTTAGATTAAACTTCTCTTTAACTGCAGGCATGTCATTTACTTGGCAAAAAAATACTTTTCTTATTAAGAGTTTCTGTCTTATTTCTAGGCCAAATATCTAAAAATTTCTTAATCAAGGAACATTTTCAAGACAAGCCAAAATAATGTCTTGTTTTCAGAAATTATAAGAGTTTTTTCTTAAAGCTGCCAATGGGGTAGGATAACATGTTGTTTTTGCTTTGAAATAACATTAAACTGCATCTAATTTTGCAATGTTATTTCTGAAAACAGGACCATGTGTTTTACATGTTTAGAAAATGCTTCTTATTTTAAGAATTTTTAGATATTTGGACTAGAAACAAGACAAAAACCCTTGGTAAGGAAAGCATTTTTTGGCAGTGTATTTCCACAATGTCCCACTGTACCTCATCTAGTTTGGGGCAATCAAAATTCCAGCCACAAATCTGGTTATTTCCGGTGAACATATTCATGGACATCATGCAGATGGTAAGGGTTACGGTAGCCACAATGACTTCCCAAGGGTGGGAGGCCACAAAGAGGCCATGGATTCGGAAGAGTCTCGTCAGCATGGTAAAGGTGTGTTACAGTCGCTTACTGGAAAGTAGAAAAGAGAAGAAACTTGTTAAACAGGATTACAGTGAAAGTAATGTGAATGGCACTCATAATACTGCAGTTTTATTAGTATGAAATCTAAACCACAACTGGAATTTCATGAGTGTAAAATCATGCACAAAAAAAAAATTTGAATAAAAATTTAGTTCATGAAAGAGACACTCACTCACTCACTCACTCACTCACTCACTCACTCCATACTTCAGCTTAGTCCCTGATTTATCAGGAGTCGCCACAGAGGAATGAGCCGCCAATTATGAAAGAGACACTTTAGAAAATAGTTTAAAGTCTATTTTTTTAGTTGTACTTTTTTTTTTTTTGCCCATGTGACCTTGTATAGTTACGATACAGTAATGAATTCAGTGTGGTCAATGCACATAATTATGACAGACAGTTCTATCTGGTTCTGTATTTACAGATTTGATTATGATAACCAAATGCTGGATCACAATGGCAGATTTATTTAATAAATATTATAATATATAATATTCAAATAGAAATTACTTTTTTTTATAACAGGCCACACTTTTGAAAATATTAAATATAATTGTTTAACTATTTACTAGTTATTAAATAAAATATAATCTATAATATAATCTATTATATTTTTATTATATAATAAATTTATCATTTAAGTTATAATTATATATATATATATATATATATATATATATATATATATATATATATATATATATGTCATTCTAACTTATATTATACATTATTAGATTTTATTTAATAACTAGTAAATATTATATATATATATATATATATATATATATATATATATATATATATATATATATATATATATATATATATATGCATTTTAAATTTAACAGTTAATTATTATAGATAAGGCGGTTCATTCCGCTGTGGCGACCCCGGATTAATAAAGGGACTAAGACGAAAAGAAAATGAATGAATTATTATAGACAAATGGTGAGATGCCCAAACACACTATCTTTCGATTTTAAAATGTTACTTTTAATGTTTAATGAAATAATTACAAAAAAATCAATATAGGATACTGTATTGTAAGGGGGATTTTTTCCCCCAACACGGCAATAGCTCGAATAAAGATTCTGACTTCATACTCAATTTCTACATCAGCGATGATAAACCAGATGAGTCACTGATGCAATCATGCAGCAATGAATTAAATCAAAATCCACATTAGAAACACAGAAATTTAAACGACACTGAGTTAAAATACAAGCTGCGGCTGTAACGTTAGATAGAATCTGATGCAGGTACTTACCTGTGCGGGTCAATGAGGGTTAAAGAATTAGTTCACCGAGAGAAAATCACTGTGCAATCCTCCGCCGGAATAAATAAAAACCTATCGATATTTTCACTGTTATAAATTAACATTTAGCTGTGATTTTGAGAATTGCAGCTGCTGGAATAAATGAATGCTGACGAGATTAATCCATATCCCCTGAATTGAGACAGGAATCCAGCCGCTAAAACCGGCATCCTCATCTAAAGCTTATGAGGATGGCATGGCTCTGCGTCAGTCGAGCGAGGAGCCAATCAAATTCTCGAACCACACCGATTCGCAAGAAATCCACGCCCACTATTCCAGTCAGCGCTAATGTGGGCGTGTCCTGACGGAGGACGCGTGATCTGGCCATCCTTTGAATTTGTATGAGGTGTGTGTGAACCGAACCAATGACCATATAAAATGTGAAGTTGAACCTTGGCACTGCCTTGACAAAAAAACGGCCTTGGACATGTAATTAATTAACACAACATAACATACAAAAAGCATATAAGTTAGTCTTGAGTAATTATATTTATATAAATATTAACACAATAAGTAAAATTTAGTTTCTTTATATATATATATATATATATATATATATATATATATATATATATATATATATATATATATATATATATATATATATATATATATATATATATATATATATTTAAAAAGTAGTCATTTGGACCTATTTTTAATGCATAATTAACTGCATTTATTACACCAGCAGTGTTTGTTCATTTTTTTGCAATGTGAAAATATCCCCAAAACCTTTTTGCAGTGTATGTAGCAAATTGCATTGTATTGAATCAATCAATCAATAATTACTTGAAGTAGAATTTCAATAAATAAATAAAACTAGTCATATTTAAACTAAATGAGGTGTTTTATCTTTCTAAATACACATAAACCTAGTATATGGAAAAAAAAATCTTATTTTATTTTATTTATAACATTTATTGAAACATTCCAGATCTTCTAGTAAAATAAAACTAGTATGCACATATTTAAATTTTTAATAAAAAGTTTATATAATTAAATAATTATGCAATTTACATCATAAAAATGGTGCATACTATATGTTTTGTGTAATATTGTATTACGTATTACAGATTGCATTTCAGATTTTTAGATTCTTCTGATTTATGTAACCAAGTACATTATAAATTAGGCCCATGCTTAACATGAAACGTGCCACTGACTGACATAATTTGTCTCAGATCAAAGTTTGCATGTATTTTTATGCATTATAATCAACCCACTAATACGGAACTTTTTCTTTGCATGCTTATCAGAAAATATTAATAAAATTGACACTGATCTTAGAAAATCATGTGATGAAGATTTAAATTTAGAAGAATAGATCGTCTAAATAGTCTTTAGGAAAATAAATCTCCTGGAAGTGATAGGTTGACAGGGGAATTTTGAACTTTCTGTAATTTTCTTGCACCTTTTTTTACTTGCTGTCTTTAAAGAATCAATTATAATTGGAAAACTTCCAGCTTCATTGAAGAAGTAATTACACTTATACCAAAATCTAACGAAGGCAAATCGTACTTGGAAAATTGGCAACCAGTTAGTTTGTTAAACAATGACACCAACATTTATTCTCTGATATTGACAAAAAGAATTCAAAAAATCTTTAAATATGATCATTTATCAAGAACAATCGGGCTTTCTGAAGGGACGGTTTATTGGAAATAATATTAGAATAATTCTTGACCTAATTGACTATAACTATTTTATACTAGATGACAGTTTAATATTATTTATCTACTTTTATAAAGCGTTTGATACTATTAAACATTATCTTATCTTATAACTAAGAAAAATTCTCTAATTTTATTTTATTTATTTATTTTTTGTTCATAATTATTGTGAGATGTATACTCTTGTACTAAGTTTGTACCAAATTACAAAAAAAAGTATTTTTATTCAGCATCAAAAGTGTTCATTACTGTACGAGAACCTTGAAGAAATACTGCACTTGAAAATAAAAAATAAAGCAAGTCATATTAATTATATTTTAAGTAAATGTGGTGTTCGTTTTCTTAAATATGCAAATGTTTACAATGATTGCATGTATAATATTATTATTATATTATCATATTATTTAAATAAAATAAATAATACGACTAGTATAGTAAAATACTAGTAACCAACTAGTAATATAAAAGTAGTATACATATTTAAAATAATAATAACAACACATTAAAATAAATATTGTGTTGGATTACTCTTTAATGTGCAAATACACCCAAAATCATTGTTGAATCTTTGGTTTAAGTTTATGTAGCCTATTATTGTATTGTGTTTATTATTATTATTATTATTATTATTATTATTGTTGTTGTTGTTGTTGTTGTTGTTGTTGTTGTTGGCCTACTTTTAAAAAGTAAAAAAATCATAAAATGACCCATGTTATGACTTTTTTCAAATCTCTTAATACTCAGAAATTGTATTTTTATATGAATATTAAATGATCAATGAGTCTATTTAAAACGTTTTTCAAATTGGGAAAGTTCATTTCCATCAGACGTCAGTCAGCTTCTTTATGCCTGCTGACCAATCAGATATGAGCGATCAGCCCCATTTGGCGCCAAGAAACAAAAATCTAACATTAGTGCAAACAAGAATTCTCTTATATTCCTCTTATATTCCTAAATTAACGTCACACATTTATTTAGTGTCTTACGTCGTGTTGTTTAACGCAATGAAACATGGATTTAGACCAAGAAGAAGCCATTGCGACCGACGACGACAGTGGTGAAGTAAACGAGAGCATTTACCTCCGCAGGTCAGCCGATCGTTCGCTTATAACTCAATTTTTTTATGAAATGTAATGTTAATTTGCTGTGGTTAATGTTCGATAAACTTATCATCGCAGGTTAATGTTGACAGGACATCAGTCATCGGCCTCAAATGTCTGTTCTGCTGAACTGAGTGAAGGTTTGTTCATTTAATGTTAACGTATACTGTATTCAAGATCAACTACTTGACTATTGTAATCTAACGTTACCCATGTAAGTTAATATATAACTTTAAACTACATAATATACCGTATACACCAAGCAGTACGGGTTTGCTAATAGTTTCATTAATCGAAGCTTTTGAATCGGTTCAAAGTGATTCATTCAATTTGATATAATTCACTAGACTGTGCTGAAGTTTTCTAACGTACATGGAAACGTTAACGTTTCTCTAGTAGATGGCGACTCTGTGAGTGAGCTATTGAATCATTCATGACCAAATTTATCCATATTTATTATTATTTATTCACTTTAACGAAATGTTCAAAAACTCTGATTCACAAACAAAATGAAAATACCCGGTAGCAGAGAACGTCAACCACAAGTCTGTTTTCCCTTTCAGTCCTTTCATAGTTTAGCCAAAGATTAAAATTTACTCACCCTCAAGTGGTTTCTTTTATGAGTTTCTTTTTTATGTTGAACACGAAGAAAGATATTTTGAAGAAAGCTGGAAACCATCCATTGACTTCCACAGAAGGAAAACAAATTCTTTGAAAGTGAGTTGTTACTTCCTCAAAAATATCTTCTTTTGTGCTTAAGAAAGAAATTGAAATATGTTTAGAATGAATGAAGGGTGAATAATCAAAGACTTAATCACTGTAAGTCTAGGAATTTTCTTATGAATGTTAAACATAGATTTACTACAAAAAACAAACAAAACATGATTATTGTAGTTAAGACCAACCACAAATAAGCCATAGATTTGCTTTATCAAAGTTTAACTGTATTTCTTGTAAAAATGTGATCAGTGCTCCCACAAAACATGGTTACAACACTGTAATAAAACCATGGTTATCTCTGCTGTACAACCAATGTGAGAGTTATTACATGCCACAGTGAAATGACACCTAAACATTAAAGTTTGCCATTCAATAACTTCCACATTGTTTGTGCTGCTGAGTGACATTAAAAATAAGCAGTATATATATATATATATATATATATATATATATATATATATATATATATATATATATATATATATACTGTGATATATTGCACCAAAATATATTGCGAAACAATATTATTGTCATTTTAAGACCATATTATGCCACTCATTATATAATGCCAGAATGGCAATATAAAAGCATCACAATGCAAATGCACTCTTCCAAAGAACACATCATATTTTATTCTTAAGGATATTTATTTAGAGTAATTTTAACAATTTAATAATTAGGCATTGGAATCAGAATGTTAAAACGCATATCTTAAATAGATAATAATAAATTTAAAAATGCAAGCTAAAAACGTAACAGAGGCTGTGATATATGCTATTTTTAGTTATCAGACACCCACCTGAAAATATACTAAAGTAATATACATTAAATACTATAGTGTTTTTAACCATATCTGACACTGACACCTCAGTGCACAATCAGTTAAAATGTTGCTAGAATCAGTTTTTACGTATGTGCAATATATATATATATATATATATATATATATATATATATATATATATATATATATATATATATATATATATATCATCACCAAAATTGATTTCACTCATGTTTATGTGTTGTGCGATAAGTTGAGATATTGATTCTTGTGACAGGCATAGTATAGTCTATGGGTAATACAATTGTCTTAGCAAGTAAAACTAATTCTAAAAGCGTTCAATGTACAGCTGAAATTGTCCCTTTGTTTGCCAGATATTTCTCCTCAGATTGAATTGCAGTGTTGCACTGGACAGAGCAAAAAGAATTCCACAGCAGAACAGGTAGATTACATTAGACTGCACATGGTATGGCCATAATCAGATTTCATATTCTGCACTTTACCTATGTGTTTTTGATTATTATTTTGTTTTATAATGTACAGACTCATGGCACAATGAATTCACCAGCAAATACTTTAGGGTCTGTACACCTTTTTTATTTGTATTTTTTTTATTAAACATGAATTCATAAAAGTCGTAATTTCCTAAAATAATTAGTTTTGTTCTGTGTTGATCAGAGATCAAGCTGTACTTAATCAAGAGCAAAATTCTCCAGGAAGAGATCACAGATTACACAGTGAAGGTAACCCAGTTGATGTACAGAAACTACAAAAAAAAGCTTTACATTTTTAAAAAGTTACACAAGAGGACATCTGTGCCTTGCAAATGTTGTTAACAAGCGATAGGTTTTTAAATGTCAGCTTTGCACCTGATCCACCTAATTTCAGGGAGATTCAGTAAGCAGTTTAGACTTTAGATCTTTTTCTTATGTAAATCCTGCCCTCTAGTGGTCAGGCCCAATCCCATACAGGACACGGTCTCACTAGATGCTCCTCAACGGCAGCCTGGGCCTGTTCTGAGAAATTCAACAAGAAAAAGTGTCAAAACTGATCTGTTGTCCCCAGTGAAGAGTCCACCACTACAGAATACTCAGCGCAGGTCAGTTTTAAATGCACTAAATGGAATTAATAGATATTAGCAGTTTTCACATATTATTGTTGATTGCTAAAAGATACAAAAAGGTCTAAACCATATTATAAATCTTATTTAAAACTGAAAATGTCAGATAATAAAATTAAAAATTGTCAAAAATACCTTTTGTTCTACTACATGAACTGCACATACATGCGCCCCAAAACATACCCGTAGCCAGGGGGGGTTCGGATGGTTTAAAGGATGCATATTTATATATATATATGTATATACATATATAAATCTGATCACTCTGTCAACTTCAGAAGATGGTCTGGTATGCATTCCAGATGAAACTATAATGTAATTTATAATCTAGTCTAATTATTTGTTTTTAGACTAAATTAATTTAAATAAAATAAATTATTACCAGGAGAAAGTCGGAAAAACTAAAAGTGTGCTTTTACAGCCAAACACACGTGAAGTGCAAAATTATATTAAAACACTTTTACTATAAGCATAAAACTTGTTAACGAACAAAAGGCCTAAGTAAGAATTCCGCATGCCATATTAAATGAAAATGTTTAAATAATAATGTCTGTTTGACTAGAAATCACCTATTAAATATTCAAGCATGTGGTGCTGTGATAAACAACCACTAACACAATCTATATTTAAGAAGCACAAAGTTAAAATAATTGTTATGAATATTGTGCATAGTGATTATCACAACATTATTAAATTATGCATTATTGAATTTCGCCATTTGTCAACCCTACGGGAAGTCCCCATAAAAATGAAAAATAACATGTAGTGTGTGTTTAGACTGACAAAATTTGCACATGATCTTAGTAAGAAACTTGACAACAGTCATTATTTTTGTTACTGCAAAAAGCAGGCACATGATTCTAGAATACAAGCTAATCCAGCACAATATATTTCAAAAAATGTCACCAAAATTGCTGTATTTAAACTTTTTAATCAAATACAAAATGTGGGGAAAAATGCAAAAAAGGTCCACTTTTAAAGAAATAGAATTTATAGATTTATTTTCATCTGCAATATTTATTTTTGCCCTGTACAGTGCAAACAGACAGTTATTTTGTACATTTACTGTGGATGTGATATTTACAGGTCACTGCCTTCTAAAAAGAGGAGTCCAGACACTGAAGCACTCAGTACAGCTTTACCTACACGTGATAAACAGACTAAACCCAACTTTAGTCAAGGCAAGTACGCAAATCTGATCACACGATTTAAACTTCATAACAGTGTTTCATTCTGAACAAATTTCTTGTGTTCATTTCTTAGCATGAGTACAGAGGCAGATATGTACCCTTTTGAGCAATGTTTAAATTGAGAGGGTCCCGCACATTATTCTGACACAAAGCAACATGATGCAGTGTCTATGCTAAAACCCAGAAGAGTAATTCGCCATAGCTTCCTTTAATATTTCTGGGTTCATTCAAGGCTTATAAGGAAATATGTGCCTCAGCCTACATTTAAAAAATATGTTGCTCTGATAAGATTTTGCTGTCTACATTTTACTAAATCTGAAATACATATAGGCGGCATGGTGGCTCAGTGGATAGCACCGTCGTCTCACAGTAAGAAGGTTGCTGATTTGAGTCCCAGCATGACCAGTTGGCATTTTTGTGTGAAGTTTGCATGTTCTTACCATGTTGGCGTGGGTTTCCTCCGGGTGATCCGCTTACCCCCACGGTTCAAACACATGCAGTATAAGTGAATTGGAATAACTAAAGTGACCATAGTGAATGAATGTGTGTGAATGGAAGAGTGTCAGTGTTTGTCAGTACTGGGCTGCGGCTGGAAGGGCTTCTGCTGCGTAAAACATGCTGGAATAGTTGGCAGTTAATTCTGCTGTGGCAACTCCTGATAAGGGACTAAGCTGAAAGAAAATTAATGAATGAATCACAGTTATACTCTGGGTCCAGTGCACCCTGATGCACACTTCTCAAAAAATTGCAGAGCGGAGGATCTGTGATTTGACAGATTTGTAGCAGTGAAAGATGTGCCTCAGGACACAAAAGCCACAAAATCTGAACTGAACTGACAAAGGAAGTGTACCAAACAGTGTTGTTGTAGATACAGGTTTAATTGCTTGCCCAACTACTTGAGACATTGTCTCAAATATTTCTGACCAATATCCACAGAGAGTTAGGCAAAACCAAAATATGTGCCAGTGTTGCAGGAGCCTGGCGACAATGGTCATCGAGAGGTTCAACATCAGAGTAAATTTTTGAAAACTTGACCTTAGTCCAGTGAGAACGATGAAGTATTTTGCATTGAATCCAACCATGTTTAGCACACACTGAATGTACTCTGTATAAAATGTTTTCCCACAGTTCATCTGAAATGTCCTCTGTTAGGTCTTCTTCCCATTGCGTTTTTATGGATGTCAGTGAGCTTCTATGCAAGCAAAGAAACTCAACACAATGGAACATAGAAACCCCACCACCTACTAGTGTTTCAGAAAGTATTATTGCCAGAGCATCATAGACAGTACCCAGAAGTATGCAGAGTTGGCCTTGTGCAAGGACTGCAGCATTGGATATGGTGATCAGTCGATGCAGAAGTACAAATTAGGCTTTAGATTTTGTTACACATCCTTCTTGCACACATCCACGAGAAGACAGGGCTTGTCGTACAGATCACCTAGCAATCCACTGACCTGAACCCCTCCCTAAACCCAAACAATAGTCTTCAAAAGTAAATATAAGGAAAAAGTAAATATAGGCACATAGTTTTACCTTGATTTTATATACAGTAGCTTTTGGCAGTTCATTCTACTGTGTCGACCCCTGATAAATCAGGGACTAAACTGAAGGATAGTGAGTGGTGAGTGAGTAAATAGCTTTTAACTCTTTCATGGAATCGTGCTTTACAGAACTCAAACCCTAGAATTTTTCCGTACAATACCATACAAATTTAGTTACTGAGCCAACTAACGATGGCAAAATTTGTCCTTAATGGATAAAGACAGGTGAAGCAACCGTATTCAATTACAAATCATAGACATTGTTAAGTTGCTTTGTGGTATTTATTTGGTATTGTGGGAAGAACTGGACCATAATAAAATCCTTTATTTTTCAATAATATGTCCCTGTAATCATTACTGTGAAATAAATATGTCCCTGTAATCATTACTGTAAAAAAAAAGGATCATAAAAAATGTAGGTTGAAGCATGTATTTCCAATGAGCCTGTGTTTAAATATTTTATGAGCTTTTATAATGGTTGATTTCAGTTAATGAGTAAATTAAGTTCTGTGGTAAACATAACATTAACATTAACTTTACATAAACTGTCATTAACTGACATAAACCACAAAGTCTTGCACCCAAATAGTTTTTTTCTAGTTACTTATTTGAAATATGTTTTATAAAATACAGCTTCAAACTTCACATTTTCAGTATGGTTGTCTCTGATTTACGTTGTGCAGCAACATATAAAAGTATTATCAAGTTCAAGAATTGATAAGAAAATATGAAAAATGTGATTTAATAATAATAGTTACACTATGTTAAACTAACTGCCAAAAATATATGTCCCTCCAGGACTAAGTCCGGGCACCCCTGCTCTAAATCAGTCCTGTCCTAGAGTGCCAGTGCCCTGCAAAGTTTAATTCCAACCTTAATCAGAAACAGCTGAACCAACTAATCAAGCTCTAAAGCTGCGGTCACACTGGGCTTTGTGTGTGCGAATTTCTGTCGTACGCCGCTGCGAAAAGGGGCGGGATTAAACAAGATGATTAGACACTTAAAAAAGCGAGCGATTGTTGCATGTTTTAAATTTCTGTCCAGAGAGGTCCTGTTTTGATCCAAGTGATGTGATTTCGCAGGTCAGAGTTCACCAAGCTTGAACTTTGCACTGCAGCGAACTACGAAACTTAACGCATGACCCTGCGTTTCCTGTCTGACGCATTCGCGTGCATATGAATGGAAGTCTATGGGAGGAAAAGCCCAGTGTGACCGCAGCTTAAAGCTACGGTCACACTAGAGTTTGAGCTTGCAAAATTCTGCAGTACGGAGCTGCAAAAGGGGCGGGATTAAAAAAGATAATTAGACATGTAAAAAAGCGAGCGAATGGTCCATATTTTAAATTTCTGTATAGAGAGGTTATGTTTTGATCCCCAAGTGTCTCACGCAGTCAAGTGATGCGATTTCACATGTCAGAGTTCTCCAAGCTTGAACTTTGTAACAAAGCGAACTGCGAAACTTGTCGCACAAGCTTGCGTCTCCGGTCTGACGCATTCGCGTCCGTATGAATATAAGTCTATGGGGAGAAAAGTTCAGTGTGACCGCAGCTTTACTAGGCTTTCTAGAAATATCCGTGCAGGTGTGTTGAGGCAAGTTGGAGCTAAAATCTGCAGGACACCAGCCCTCCAAGACCGAGTTTAGACACCCCTGCTCCAGATAGACAAAAATCTGTTTCTTATTTTTTCATGGTGAAGGCATTATAAACCGAAAGACAGGGAAAGCCCTGTTACGAAATGCCATCAACAGACGGAATAAATTTGGAGAGACAAAACTGCATTTAGCTGTAATGCAAGAAGACCTTCAGGACGTCCAAGACATGATCTCAGTTGGTGCTTCCATCAATGTCGCGGATTATGCAGGTAAAACTTTCCTAAAACTGTATCGATCATAGAACATGAGCTCATTTGTCACCATTATTACCTGATGGCATTGTAGACATTGTAGGTCTGTTCATTTCCAGGTTGGACTCCACTTCATGAAGCAGTGAACAGAAACAACTATGACATAACAGAGGTTTTACTCAAAGCTGGAGCACAAGTCAACTGCAGAGGAGATGATGGAGTTACGCCTTTACTTGAAGCCATACAGTATCAGTATTACAAAGTGTGTATATTGCGTAAAGTGCATTATTATTATTATAAAAAATACATGCATATGGAATTCACAGACTGATAGATGTTGAATGCATATCACTTACAGATTGTGGATCTTCTTTTGAACTATGGTGCTGATCCATTATTGAAGTGTGACAGAGGGAAGACTCCAATGGACATGATCACTGACAGGTCTATGTATATAGTGGTGGAGAAATATCTGCAAAAGCCTAAAAGCGATCCTTTTACAGGTATAAACCTCAATGTACACAAAACACTTACACAAAATTACAAATGTATAAAGTATAAATCATGATGACGTACAATTTGAATCATACAGTTATTATTTTATATATTTGTAGCGGAGACCAGCTAGCAAAGGGCTATGCCAGTAAACCTCACTCCTCTGACCTCTAAAGGTGCTCTAATGACAGACACTAGAGGCCATGGTCTTTAGCCTCCTTGTTAGAGCAACCAACTTCCATACAAAGAATCGCAGGTTTGGTGCCAGCTCAGAGGAGGTTGGGTGCAGTAAGACTGGTGGGTTACACTTGGGGTTTCGTCCAGGATGGGAGTGAGGTTTAGGGGGGTGAGTGTAACGAGGCCAGCTAGCAAAGTGCTATGCAGGTAAACCTAATGTTGCGTTCACACCAGATACAGATGACGCATGAGTGATTTACATATTAAGTCAATGCAAAGACGCGAATAAACATCCTGCAGCCTGTTACGTGTGAATGAGGTGGTGAGAATGAAGCGAGTTGGTAAATCTGAACTTCAGCGGACATTCTCACGCGTTAACCAATCATGAGCTAGCTCTTGAATCCGCGTCTATTGTGAAATGAATTGGACCCACGAATGAATCGGTTTTTACATGCGTCTACTGTATTTACGCGATAATTATACGTGAATAGTGTGATTTATTCGCATGTTCAGCATCTGATGTGTACACAGCATTGCTCCTCTGACCTCTAAAGGTGCTCTAGTGACAGAGGCTTGAGGCCATGGTCTTTAGCCTCCTTGTTAGAGCAATCGACCCCCATACAAAGAATTGCAGGTTCGATGAATTCGACTGAATTGTAACCGTTTTATTATTGTTGTGATCCTGTAATTATAGTCTTTTTCACAAAATTTTTATTAAAATATCTTGTGATTTCATATCTCATGCTGTGACTATATCCAGCATCTGTAACTTATCTCACAAGCATATTGTTTTAAATCCCTAAATATATTTTAAACTAACTAAATTAATTGTTTTTTATGATTTATTTAACATTTCACAATTTACATTTTACAAACATATCAAACAACCATTATAGAAATAATAATAAAAATAAATAAATGAAAATAATAATAAAATAAAACAAAACCCAATTACACAACTAAATGTGGGGCAGAAGTTTACATTTTTGCAACAATCTCAATTGTACAATTCGAGTAATGAAAGATAAAAACGAAGGTATTATTATTGTCAAGAGCTAGCAAGGGTGACCAGTCTAGATCCAGCTGGAGAGTTTTAACATAAGAAATAAAAGAGCTTCCAAATTTTAACATATGTTCTGTTATGTCTTTGAAGGGAGTATATAATCTTCTCTAGTTTCACAAAATACGAAACATTGTTTAGCCACCGTACATCCAAAGGTTACAGGGGGCTCCTCCAGTTTAATAAAATCACACGCCTAGCAAGCAAAATAAGAAAGGCCACAAAGTTTAAAAAGTAAGTGGGTGATGTATAATTATCAGGCATCACACCAAACAGGCCAATAATAGTTGATGGTGCTATATCTATAGAAGTAATGACTGAAAGAGAAATACTGAACCCCAGAATGAGGAAAGAGCTGGACATGTCCAGGACATATTAAAATGCCAAGACCCGAATGACACCTATCACACTCCATATCAATAGTTGGGTTGAACCGTGTGTGCCTACATTTCAACCAGTCTACATGGTGAACTACTTTACACTGAATGAGGCAGTGATGTTTGCATATAGATGAGGAATGAACCCTGTCCAGAGCTGCCTCCCAAAATGTACTCATTCTTAACTTGGTTCAAACTTGTTTGAGTTTCTTTTATCTGTTGAACACAAAGTAATTTTTGGTACTTCCATAGTATTTTTGGTTTTTACTACAGTATGTCAATAGCTATGTTTCCATTCGCCTATTTTTATGCATTTTGGAATATCACGTTTAAAAATGTTTAATGGTAATGGCAAGATGCGCATAAATTGTGACAATGCGTATAAAAACTGAGCAGAACAATCTTTTTATCTGCTAAATAAAAAAATCAGCATGCACATCAAAAACAGTTATGAGATTTTGTTTTAACAGATTATGTGATGACAAAAATGTGCACTCATTAATGAACAAACCCACGAACCGACAACATTTTAAAACATTGTGTAAAACATTCTTTTGAATTTTTATCTTCATCTTCTGAGGTGCAAGTAATTTATTATATAAGGAAAAAGTCCCACAGAGGCTTCCAACCACAGCAAAGCCTATTTATCTTTTTGATATTTGCCACTAGCTTTTCAGTAAGTGACCATATTTTTCTCTTTGACTCATTGGATGAAAATGGTGTATTATTCTTAAATTTGTTATCCAAAATTCGAGTATTGCGCATAGATCTAATTTGCATATTTGGATGGAAACACACACTCACCGGCCACTTTATTAGTTATACCTGTCCAACTGCTCGTTAAAGCTAATTTCTAATCATCCAATCACATGGCGGCAACTCAATGCATTTAGACATGTAGACAAATAATTTTCGAATTTAAATGTATTACTCCGCCGTTAGAAAAGTATGTTCTATACAGTTTAAATGTGAGCAGTATGAAAGGAACTTGGACGTACTACATTTGCCGTTTTGTCATGATTACGTGACCTACCTGTGTGAGTTGCGTCGCTTCACTCCCATTTATGAATTCTCACACAGGGCATCATCTGAAGTGTGTGCTGTACTAACAGCACACACTTCAGAATCTCACTGGAAGTAGATCATCTGGGTACTTCTCACATAATGTTTTTCGAATTCTATGTAATGGGACATTCTACTCAGCTTGCATACTGTTTTTAGCGTACTATGTAGTATGGAAGTATGTGATTCGGATGTTGCCAAGATCAAGACGATCTGCTGCAGTTCAAACAGAGCATCAGAATGGGGAAGAAAGGTGATTTAAGTGACTTTGAACGTGGCATGTTTGTTGGTGCCAGACAGGCTGGTCTGGGTATTTCAGAAACTGCTGATCTACCGGGATTTTCACGCACAACCATCTCTAAGGTTTACAGAGAATGGTCTGAAAAAGAGAAAATATCCAGTGAACTGCAGTTCTGTGGGCGCAAATGCCATGGTGATGCCAGAGAACACGGCCAGACTGGTTCCAGCAGAAAGGCAAGAGTAACTCAAATAACCACTCGTTACAACCAAGGTGTGCATCTCTTAATGCACAACATGTCCAACCTAGATGGAGATGGGCTACAGCAGCAGAAGACCACACCAGGTGCCACTCCTGTCAGCTAAGAACAGGAAACTAAAGCTACAATTCGCACAGGCTCACCAAATTTGGACTATAGAAGATTGGAAAATGTTGCCTGGTCTGATGAGTCTCGATTTCTGCTGCAACATTCAGATGGTAGAGTCAGAATTTGGCATTATGGTATCATAGATTCATCCTACTTTGTATCAGTTGTTCAGGATGGTAGTGGTGATGTAGTGGTGTGGGGGATATTTTCTTGGCACACTTTGGGCCCATTAGTACCAATTAACCATCATGTCACAACGCCACAGCCTACCTGAGTATTGTTGCTGACCATTTTCATCCTTTTATGACCCCAGTCATCTTCTGATGGCTACTTCCAACAGGATATTGCGCCATGTCATAAAGGTCAGGATGGTTCCTTGAACATGACAATCAGTTCATTGTACTCAAATGGCCTTCACAGTCTCCAGAGCTCAATCCAATAGAGCACCTTATGGATGTAGTGGAGCAGGAGATTCTAATCATCAATGTGCAGCTAACAAATCTGCAGCAACTGCATGATGCTATCTTGTCAATATGGACCAAAATCTCTGAAGAATATTTCCAGTACCTACTATACTAGAAGGCTACTATACTTGAAGGGTGTACCTAATAAAGTGGCCAGTGAGTGTAGCTAATGGCTGTTTTTTTCCAACATTATTCAGACTATCTCGTTTGAAGAAAAAACTTTGTAGTTTAGAACCACTTGAGTAAATGATAAAGAAATGTAGATTTTTGGGGCTAACTTTATCGGTTTCAAATTGTAAAAAAAAATTTCCTGTTTTTTGGAATAGCTGATAATTCACCCAGGACTACTGATTCTGGAGTCAATCCAAGTGTGGGTCAGAGCAGCAACCAGAACCCTATCAGAGTAAGTCAGGTGTCATGCATCATTGCATAAAATATCTGCCGTCACTGAATCTGGCTACATTACATGATCTGATTACTAATCTGTTACTTTTGTTTCATTTAACTTTGAGGACACAAGATCACCTCTTCAAAAGTCTACAAGTACTCCTGATAAAAGTGAGCATGAAGGCAGCATGCAGTGTAGTGCAGCTGAACCCATTCCTGGTCCAAGCAGAGAACAACCTAACTGTGAGCCATCTATAACGTTTCAAACCACTTTCAAAGGTTCTCCCCTACTTTAGTCAATGGTTGCTGGAACTAGATATGGCTCATTGTAAATTTAACAGCAGTAAATGATAGTGTGTCATCCAATCAATGTGATGATGCCAGCAGTTACCAGATGGTGAAATAAACATAAGTTGCTGTCATTGTTGAGTAAGTTACTTGAAAAAATATTTATTACAGTTGTATTTTTGCAAATTACATTTGTAAATTTCTTTCTCATTACTTTGTTTAAAAAGTAACATAGTTACTCAATAAGTGATTTAATTAAAAATGTAAATCTTTAATGAAACACTTATAGATAATTAAAAATCAAAAAATCCACATAAATCTCAATTCATAAGCAGTATAAATGAAATTCTAAATTCTTAAAATTTGAGTTAAACAAACCTTTTTAGTCTTGTTTAAAAAAACGCTTAAAATCTAACCAATAAATGAATAAACTGAGACATATTTTATATATATATTATTGTTTCTTAATCATGTGCAATTATTGGCCAAACATAGTCTTTGTGGTGGGCTCGTTAACGCGAGACTCTTATGAGGTGATTAAAAAAAATATCGCCGTTAATCTATTCTCAAAGTTGGGTTGGGAGCTGGGTCTATTCTTCTATGATGACTTTCACCTTGATATTTCAGCGCAGATGTATACCTGACCAGTGAGCCGTGTGACAAAAAAGTGCCGTTCTGTGTGTGTGTGGTCCTTTACTGACTGACAGCGCGTGTGTGGATCTTGTTGGAAAATATGGCGAAAAGTCCTACTTGACGGTAATAGTTTGATTACGGTGTTTACTTCAATAATGCCACTAATATATGCATACTCCACTGCTCCTTTTAATTCCATTTCTGTTTCAATATCACACGAGTAGCAGTGCAATATGGCTGTATATCAGCACTGGTGGGAGGCGTGCGTTGACACAAGGCTGCAGGCTGAGTTTCTTAGAGTCCCACCAGTGGCGTTATACAGCCACATTGCACTGCTATGAATATGATATTGCGTTTATACAACAGTTCGATGGCATAATTGTGAATATAAAAAAGAAAATCAAACTCTATGAGTCTCAAAATCCTTTTGTATGAGAAACTACTTTCTTACGCCATTCATTCACATCTGCAGCTGACATCAGAACAGCAGAAAGCAGAAGGTTGAACGCCATGAAATGCCATCAATCTAGAGACATTTCCCAGTATTTCTCTGTTGCAATCAGGATATCACAATAATTAACCCCGAAAAAGCCATAGCAACGCAAACACTACCAGATTACTGTTGGGTTTGTGATAAAGAAAAAATGCTTAACACATGCAGGCATTTCTTTTTTCTTTGTTTACTGAACTAGCCTGCAGTAACGAAAACAGGAGGCTCATTAGAAACAAACAGATGGTCACCAAAAAGTAACTCAGGGTTATACAAAGAGTGGCCAACACAAAATACATACATTCCCTATATGTGAGTCGCATCTCACACTCAATACACTACAATTACTATGGTTCTAATACAGCACTGCAACATAAAAAAGAGAGAGATCGACTTAGAACGTCAATTACCAGTTTTATAAGGATTTGATCAGCTGTAGTTAGATATTACGCTGAGTTTTTCTCCTCTAAGGGCTTAGATCTTTTTCTGCTCAGTATGACTGGCTGATGGACAGCAGATCACAAACAGTGCTTTCAGATACACAGAACCACATGAGGGAGAGCATGCTCTTAAAGAGCAACATATTAATGCATCAACAAATACAGAAAACATATGTCAGGGCATTACTGAACAGATCATTCACCACAGTGATTTAAAGTGCGGGTGAGGGATGTTTATCTAATTAGATTACAATCCAGCATTGAACTTGTCCTACACGTTTGTATTTTTTTGATGACAGTGAAAAACCCACAAGTAGCAGTATAACATCATTTCAGGTTGTGCAAATAGGAGTAAGACACTGAGTATGTTTACATGGACACCAATAATGTGATTTTAATATTAATTAAGACAATACTCTGATTAAGAGTCTACCATGTAAACAGCGATTTTACTGACCTTAATCTGACTAAAGTCATAATAGAACTAAGCCGAAATCAAATTAAGACATGTGGAGTATGCTGATTTTAGTGGCATTATTGAAGTGCAGTACAGGCTTGTAAACACCGCATTCAAACTATTACCATTGTGGAGGATTTTTACCGCATTTTGCGACAGGATAGTCCATACACACACGGCTGTTTGACACTATTCAATGAAGTCAATGAAGGACCACAGACAACTGCACCGTGTAATGTGGAGGGTTTTTTCCCATACAGCATGTGGTATCAAATTCCATTAAAACAAAACTCCTCCAGTAGTTCATACTCCATCCTATAACTCGTTTGTCACAGAGGCATGCATGAAATTTTCCTAAATGAAAGTGAAAGTGCCAAACTGCAGTTAAAGTCAACAAATTAAAAATGAAACACCTGAAATTACATGAAACTCCAGAGGAAATGTGGATAGCGTAGTGACGCGATGACGTTAATCGAATTATGTGCTATAACATGTAAAACAGGATCATGAAAGGAACATTCAAAAGCAAATCATGATGTCCAAAGACATCCAAAGGCAGAAGCACGAACTGCAGCTAAATGTTTACTCATTTGACTACATTACAAATTATGTGGATGGATAAGTATTGTGAACAACTTCGATGAAAACATATGGAGGAACACTTTCGCATGTCGAGATATACATAACATGTGTGTGTTGGTGCTCACAGGAGCCCTTCTTCACGTGCACATGCATTAAGCAACTGAAGCGGAGCTTGAAGGTAAACAAACAGCTGTATACCAAAAGCATGTCATCCATAATTTTTTACACAGTTGGCATTAAGAAGGAACATAGAAACATCATCTGACTAACATCTTGCAGCTAAATATGTCTGAAAAAGAATTTTATTTTCCTAAACAGCACTGATGTGAATGTGTCTGAATGTTCTGACTGGCTGGAGTAAACGTTTCACATCAGCACATTTTAAACGTGAACGTGCTCTTTCCGGCAATTTTCCTTCTACGGTCACACAGAGCAGCATTCCGGTAAATTATGTTACAACTTTTTTTCTGGAACAAATTTACCAGTATTTTCAAAAAGGGCCTGTTCACACATGATTTTCCAGAAAGGTCTTTACGTAAGAAAGGGGCTATTGTTGTGTAAGAGTTTTTTTATGTAAGGTTTTTTTTGTTTAATCACATTTATAACAAAAACAGTGTGCTTTTATTCAGCTATTCAAAGAAAGTCAACTGGTGCAGTTTATGCTGTCTCCACAAGTGTGGTTTATTTATAAACTAATTTCGAGATGATCACGTGCTTATGATTAAACACAACTGGTACCGCATTAGCTCCGCATATTTGCACCAATCAGATGAATACTGACACACTATAACTTACCTGAGCTTTCTATTCCAGTCATCTTCGTCTTGAAAGAATCGCCCCTTTCACCCCTACTCCTCCCCTTTTCTGATAGGGCGGCACGGTGGCCCAGTGGGTAGCACTGTTGCCTCACAGCAAGAACGCTGCTGGTTCGGCCCTCTCCGGGCCAGTCTGCGTTTTTGTGCGAAGTTTGCATGTTCTCCTGTGTTTCGCGTGGGTTTTCCCCAGGTTCTCCGGTTTCCTCCCACCATCCAAAAACATACACCATAAGTAAATTGACTACTTCAAATAGCATCCTAAAGCAACTCTTAATCAGATTTATCTCAGCAGTTCACAAGTAGAGGAGTTCTCGAGACCCACCTGAGCTCAAACTCTTCTCTCGCCCTTCAAACAGGAGGGAGCCCCGGGCTCAAGGATATTCTGAGCTCAGGACTCTCTCCCGGGACAGCATGCCAAACACGCTTTATTATCAATCATCAGCTAAGTGTGAACTCCTGAAAGGGTTTAACATTAGTTGAGTAGCACAAGCATGATCACTTGATAGCCTGTTGGTAAAGCGTGTGTTATCAATTACATCAGGACAGATGAAAAGAAATTAGTCAAGTTTACTGGTGCTACTGAAGCAACATAACTAGGGATGCTCCGATCGATTGGCCGAAAATCGTTATCGGCCTATAACCACATTTTATTACTCGATCGATAATCGCCAATCTGGCCGATCTCATGAACCTATCACAGGTGTTTGTTTATGAGTGTGCCCTCCTATATATTGTACATAGCCTACAGCAGCCACACCATGGCTGGGCATGAAAAATAAATATAATTAAAATATATACAGATGCATTGCGACCAGTTTATACAGTCTATTGGCGTGACTCGCGTGAGTGGTGGTATCTTTGTTGCGTGTTTTGAGCTAATGTGAAGGGGTAGGCATGTCCCAATTCTCTTTAGCTTGAAGGCGTAGGGCTAAGGGGAAGAGGTGATTTTTCAGGACCACACTCGAAACCAAGGGGTAAGAAATTTTACAGAATACACCAGCCACAACAGCAGGATCGCAGTATAGTTACGAACTTATTGCCACATTAGATGGTTATGATAACATAATATATACCTTCAGTGATTTCCTGAAGATAAAAACCAAAAAATAGCACGACTCAAATAACTACAGCAGTTGCGATCGTCTGATCTCATATGACAAATGATGACGTGTGCAGGTGTTGTAGTGCTGTTCCAATTCGTAGGGGTAGATTTTTAAGCTCTTCCCCTTCACCCTCAGTTTTAAGGGCGAAGGGGAAGGGGTAGGGGTACAAAAACAGAATTGGGATTGGGCCTATGACACAAGCAGAGCGATTGTTTGTAATTTTTTTTTGCCATTTTTATCTCTGTGTTATGTTATTTTCTGTAAAGCTGCTTCTGGCCATGACACTTTCACACCTAAATGGTTATAAGAGACATGTTTAAGGGATTATAAGCAGCATCTTTAATTTATTCACTTAGGCAAGGCGAGATCTCAACTTAAATATCATATTTAGAGGGAAAGTGTGCATAATGCATTATAAAGCTTGCAGCATTAAAATCTGTACTCGGTATTGGCCAAGCACCATGACAAACAATTGGTACTCTGTATCGGCTGAAAAAAATTCAGATCAGAGCATCCCTAAGCATAACATAATTCAGCTATTTCAGCATCACAGCAGACTGACAGCATAATGTAGTATAGTTCGCCATCACAAAAAAGGTGGCCGCACCACTCTGTGACGTCACATGGAACCAATAGATTACTCTGATCTTTGAATTGATTTATATAAAACTGTTAGTTAAATTAATTTACAGTATTTAAGGCAAGTATAAGTAACTATAATTAAATTATCTAAAAATTAAAAATAATCCCTTACTTTCTTATCGCAAAACTGTAACTAATTACTTTGAATCTAATTACATCCAACACTGTTTTTGTGCTGTTGTTCAAATAAAGAAATTTTGGAATTGATTATAATAAAGTGTGAGTTAGATTGTAAGGCTCCACGCAAATGTGATTAATATGTGTTCTTATTTTGCAGTGAAACCGTCACCTGAAACCAGCACCAATGAGATTTTTGTGAGGGACCAAGAACAGGACTTTTGCGGCCAGGGTTCCTTACTGCTTCAGGATAAGGAGAGTGATGGATCAGACACCTCAAGCTGCCCAGACAGCGATCTTACACTGGATTATATTGAAGATCATTCATCATCACCACAACACTGGACTCTATGTGCCACTCAAGATTTTTCTGCTACTAATATCGGATAAGTTTGTAAAGTTGACATATTCATTTAAATGTTGGATTATTTTATGTAAGTTAGTTCTCTTGTTACATCGTTTGCCTCATCTGTTCTTTTTTTTTTTTTTTTTTTTTGATGGAAGTGACATCATCACCTTAGCAGTTAGTTAAGAAATGCATCTGGCATCTGTTAAATGTTCAAAATGTTTTTTGCACATTATTTGCGCACCTACAGTAATAAATGTAAAGTAAATGTGCAACCAAAGTTTAGACACTGATTTTATAATTCCATTTGTTTTGCAATTTGATATGTGATGTAGACAGTTATATAAAGTGTAAACAGTTATACAAGTATGTCATTTAAAATTGATAATAACACATTTACTGTAGTTTCCCTTGATGGTAAATTATTAAATTAAAATGCTTGTTCTTTTGATTTTCCACAATAAAGACATTAGATCACTCAGTTGCCTCATGAAAATTGTTGTCTATGTAAACACAAAAACAACATTGTTCAAGTGTTATTTTCAGGACAAGTCAACCCTGCAGGCACAAGACGTCAACATGACGTCATATTGATGTTGTACCCCAATGTCGTGGGGACGTTGGATTTTGTTTGGAAATTAAAATCAGGTTGACATCAGAATCCATTGTCAAGCTGACGTCAATGTCCTAGGTCCAACCTAAAATAAACCAAATATCAACGTCTAATCATGTTACACCTGGATGTTGTGTGGTCGTTACCACTATGACATCTATCGTATTTTGGTCACTTTCCAACACAACTTAAAATCAACCAAATATCAACGTAATTTGATGTCGTTATTGGATGTCAAAATAACGTTGTCCATAGATGCTGCCTAGACATAAAATTTTGGTCACCTGACGTCATGACCTAAATCAAACCTAATATTATCTGATGATGTTGTGTGCTTGCTGGCATTTATTTGTAGAGCACTTTACAAACACAGAAGTGAGCCAAAGTGCTGTACAGAAAATATACAACAAAATTAGCATAATAGTATATAAAATACAAAATAAAACATAGCCAAACTATCTAAAAAGGTACAAAAATTCAAATAACCGGTAATTAAGACCAGGTTTCAAATGCCAATGAAAAAAAAGAGTTTTAAGAGTTGATTTAAATCTGAACATGGAAGAGGCCTCTCTAATGGGCAGTGGCAAATCATTCTAAAGTCTAGGACCTGCAGTACCACAGCGACAGCACAATCCCTTCTAAACTGACGCATTGTTTTTGGCACAATCAGGAGAAGCTGATCAGCTGACCTGAGAGAATGAGCTTATAGGGGTGTATCAGCTTAGTAGGGGTGTAACGGATCACAAATCTCACGGTTCGGATCACACTACAGTTTTTGAGTCACAGATTGGACCATTTTCTCATCAGAAAAAAGGAAGGAGACAAATGTTATTTGCTTTCCATTTATACAAAAATATTACAGCAAAAACATTGATTTAAAAAAAAAGAAAACCTATTCAGTGACATAATTTTGATGGTAGTTTATCACCACCCATTAGTTACACAATGTAATTGCTACAACATTCACCAGCATCAAATTCCATTAAACAGTGATTTTAATGTTTACCATAAACATCAGTGATTATATCTGAACTATAAACTGTTCTCCCAGTACTTCTGTGTTATTTAATTGTTTGTAACTAACTGAAAAAGTGTAAAAACTGAATCTCTCTTGATCAAATGCAGATTTGAATGCAGCGCTTCAAAGGATTAACAAACATATGCAAATCATTTATCATTCATGTTGCGCGGGTTTAAATTGAGATCATGATTTTTTTTTATGTTTAATTGTGCAGCTTTACAATGGATGCATAAATGGAGGCTAAACAAGTAGTGACAGAAAACACCTTTAATTAATAGCCTAAGAAATCATTTAGGTAGGTCCCACCACAATATTTTCCGTGATCATTATATTTTACAGGAAAGCCAAAATGCTGTCATACATGTGATTTGATTGACGCAAGTGGTGATCTCTTTGCAATTGTTATAAATTTTGCATTAACCTATGAATTCAAAAAAAGTTATTAATCCGTGGGTCACGTGCATTCCAAACTGTGGTTTGTGATCCGTACACATCACGGATTAACCATTATCTGTTACACCCCTACAGCTCAGAGATATAAGGTGGTGCAAGACCATTTAGAGATTTAAAAACAAATAAAAGAATCTTGAACTGTGTTCTAAAATGAACTGGCAACCAATGAGGCGAAGCTAACACGGGGGAAATGTAGACATATTTGGGAGTACCAGTTAACAGGCGTGCTGCAGCATTTTGCACCATTTGCAAACGGGCAGTTGTTGACCTGCTACTCCCCACATACAGTGCATTACAGTAATCTAACCGAGTGGTCATAAAAGCATGGATTTTGTTAGTTTGGAGCTTTATTTTTGCCTTTTGGCCTTAATTCCATCTTTATTTGTTTCTATTTCTTATATTTAGTGGAGCCTGGTGAAACCCTGATGAACAATGCCAGTTCATTGGCTGAAGAGACAAGCTCAGAGTTTCTCTGTGAACACAACTATTCAGTGAGTGGCGTCTTTTAAACAAAACAATGTCTGCCCTATGAATTTTGCATTGTAATATAAACTCCTGTGCATTTTTATTTCATGGCCTTTCAGATTACTGATAAGGAGAAGCCAAGTCAGAGCACAAGTGGAGATTCATGGAAAGTTTGCTCTGCTAAAGCCACATCAGCAGAGAAGAGGGTATCAGAAGAAAACCAAGAAAATTATGAGAATGACAGTGAGGAAGATGGAGACTCTGCCATGGCTAAGAAGAAAATCAAAAGAAAAAAACATAACGATCAAGCAGAGAAGGATTTTTTGGAGTACTTGCTCAACTTTGATATGAACCTTTCGTCTATTGATTCTGAAATGAGAAAAGATGCAGATGGCCCCTTGTGTAAACAGAATGAAGATGAAAGCATTGATAAACAGCCAGCTGTTGATGTTCACCAAAATATACCATCGGAAGTCATGTGCATTTCTGACAGCAGTCAAGAATGTAGCATTTCTTTGCTGCCTCCTCATTTAAATGAGCTAATTGACTCATGTTTACAAGAGACATTTAAGGGGGAGGCTGTTGTACACCCATCTGAAGCAGTGGTGGAATCACCATTATCAAAGGAAGAACAACTTAACTCAAGCAGTCCTGGTTCATTATCTCTGCTCATGGCCATAATTCATAATCAAGGATCAGCATGCAGTCCAGAGTGTTCAGAGAATAATGGACCATTAGTCAAAACCAACAAAAAACTGGCAGACACCAAGACATCAAAAGAAGCATTTATCCCATCATCTAGCCCTGCCATTGAGTCTCTCCAAAGTCTATCTGACTGGTTAGAAACCTGTGTAGACATGCCACATAATAACCTAACACAAATCGCCACTCCAGAACTGCAATCTCCTAAAACTCTATTTCTAAACAAGGATGAAGAACCATGCATGGTCATTACTGATAACCAGCAGGGGGTGGTAGAGATAACAAACCCAGCTAGTCAGAGCTATGCTGCAGTGCATGGTGTAGATGGTGAAAGGCTAGTTGGTGACACAAATGCAACAGACCACAAAGGTGCCCTAGAAGTGGGATCACATTCTTCCTGCATGGGGGCAGTTAATGAGCTAGTGAGTGATGTTACGTGTTCTGTTTCACCAACATGTTGCTATGCCAGAGTAGATTATGGACATCCAGGAAATTCCTTTAATGTTGTTGAGGAAAAGGCATTACAAAACTCAGCTGATTCAGACTGCACTGTTGTGGAATGGACCAACGCTACTGACAATCAGGGTGTAGCCATCAAATCAACTCTACGTAAAGTCTCTGGTTCTGAGGAGGGGCGTGATGAAAAGGAACCAACAGTGACCTCAGCGAGTGTTTTACCTGATGATTTCGGTGCATGTCCTTCACTGGAGTGCAATGAAGAAACAGCACGTTCAAAACCTGATCCACACGTAGCTCTCGGAGGGAGCAGTAGGCCTACTGGGAAAAAGAAAAGTGTGAAAAAGCGAAAAAGACAAGTTTTGGTTAATAGAAAAGCTGGCTCAGATGCATCAAAAACAGGTGATTCGTTGGGGTTCATGTTAAAGTCTGCATCTTGTTTAATTTGCTTGGACACATTGCTAGTTTTAAGGTGAACAATTAATCTGTTAATCCACTGGTTTATTTTGGTCAATAAAAATCTGGCCATCAGGCTTCCCCACTGGATTTTTCTTGATTTTTCTCCTTTTCTGATGTCAGTTTGATGGACTGGGCAAAATATGCTTAGGCATGCCCCTCCAACAGTTAGTTTATTGCAAGTGAAAGATGAAAGGCAGGCCTTAAAAATAAACCCTGCCCATGCTCAATATGTAGTTTCAATTGGAAATATGTCATCACACATAAAGATAATTCTGTAGCAACTTCTGGTTCATGCAGACTTTAAATTTTATCAGCACTGCATAGAACAAGGACGTCCAGTCCTGTTCCTGCAAGGCCAGCGTCCTGGAGAGTTAATTGATAACACAACAGATCATAATGGGCTTGTTTGGGTGTGCTTAATCAGATTTTGAGATAAAACAAAGGACAGTGGCCCTCTAGGATCTGGCTTGTACATCACTGATTTTGAAATTTTTTATTTATGTTTATTTTTATCCTTCAACAGTATCAAAGACGCCTTTTAAGATTTCTCAGACTGTTCTTCACAAAAAAAACGGGTTAGGGGAGACTTACCTTCACCGAGCATGCAAAAGAGGAGACCTGCAAATGGTCAAAGACTTGATTGAAGCTGGGAGCAATGTTAATGCACCAGATAATGCAGGTGGGTAAAATAATATGTGTATATATATGTATATATATATTAGTGGTGTAATGGATCACAAATCTCACAGTTCGGATCACGTCATTTTTTATTCACGAATCAGACCATTTTTCAGATCAGCTAAAAAGGGTGGAGACAAATGTAATTTGCTTTCCATTTATTACAAAAACAGTACTGTAAGAAACTTTTGGTTTGAACAAACAAAACATAGAAGCTGTAATTGTATTATAAATAAAATAAAGAAATAATCAGCTGAATAAAAAAAATGGTAAAATATTTAGTACTGTGAAAAATTCACTGTAACTACTACTTTTGCTGATAACGCTAAATTTAGAAATCTAATATTATAATTTGTACAAACCATATGTATTTTTAGTTTCATTTTCAATAAATGATTCAGTCATTCACTCATAAAATGTAATGTTTCATTGCTAGATGTGTCATTTTTGAAGAATTCATTTATTCATTTTCTTTTCGGCTTAGTCCCTTTAGTGCTACCCACTGCGCCACCGTGCCCTTTTTGAAGAATTATACAGTGGCATATTTTTGACGGCAGGTTGTCCACATATTGGTTAAACAGTGTAATTGCTGCCTACAACTTTCATTTTTGAGCATCAAGTTAAATGCATAGGTTTTATCTAAACAATAAACTTATCCTTGTACTTCTGTGTTATTTGACTGTAACTTTATAACTAACTCAAAAGAATAAAGACTAAATCTCTTTCTTGATTTTTGTGTTTTCAAACAGATTTGAATGCAGCGATTAATAAACATGAAAATCAACATCATTTATAAGTTGTTGCATGGGTGTTAAGACCCTGATCTTTTAATGATTAATCGTGCAGCTTACACTGAATGCATTAATGCAGGCTGAACAAGTAGTGACAGAAAATACCTTTAATAACCTAAGAAACCCATCACATGCAAAATGCTTTCACACATGTGATTTGACAGACATGAGAGGCGACCTCTCTGTGATCGTTACAAATTTAGGATTAATCTACAAGTAAAAAATTTTAATAATCTGCGGGTCACATGGGTTCTGAACCATGGGTTGTGATACCTACAAATCACAGATCAAACGTGATCTGTTACACCCCTAATATATATATATATATATATATATATATATATATATATATATATATATATATATATATATATATATATATAAATCTGCATTAGTACCATAAAATCTCTTCAATGACTTCTTGATGACTTCTTGGGTAGGATGGACTGCCCTTCACGAGGCCTGTTCCAGAGGTTTTGTAGATGTGGTGAAGCAGCTCTTGGAAGCAGGTGCTGATGTTACCAGCAGAGGGATAGATGGAAGTAACCCACTACATGACGCCGTTAATATGGGCCAATATGAGGTTGCACTTGTATTTTCTAATGATCTGCAAAATCCTTCATTTGCTAATGTTGTGCTTACAATTCTTCACATCAGTCTTAATTTGCTTGCATAATTTTATGTAATTTATACATGTTTCTTGATAATGACGATATAATGATCAGGGGATGCGAAGTTCTAGAAAGCTCATACACTGTATTCTTCTAAAGCCAATTTGACTACTTGTGTAAGTCTTGTTATAATCACAATAAGCTTTGGCATTCCACTTTAATAGAACCTAGTGTGAGAAGAAATTTTAGTCAGTTTAGTATACCTCCAATATCCCCCACAATCCTAAGAGACAGTTGTATACCTGAATTGGATAAACTAAATTAGCCATAGTGTGTGAATAAGAGAGTTTCCCAGTACTGAGGGTTGTACTTTCAGTGCTGGGTTACTGCTAGAAGGGCATCTGCTGCATATGCCAGTTTAATTGGCAGTGCATTCTGCTGTGGTGACCTCTGATAAAGAAGCAAATGAACCGAAGGAAAGTGAGTGAGTGAATGAGTAATTTAGTATAATATGTCAACCTGATCCCCAGTTTTTCACAAGATCACAATTTTATTGGTTATTTGCAAGTCATGTGATGCAAAATTCAAATGGAGGGCAGGAAGTAAAAAACTGAATGAGGAAAGAGATAGAGGAAAGTCAGTATTTTTTGTGACTTGTACCATGTTTCAGAACAAATAGAAAATAACCACATATGTTGAACATGATAAGCTATTTATATTATGTAGAGAGTTTTCTACCAAATTAAAATATATTTGCTTGCCATTAAGGTGGTAAATACTGTAAACTTACATAAAAATTGACTAGTAAATACTATTGTGTTTTTGAACCATACTATTATACTAACTGTTGTAGTAATTATATGGTTGCTGTGGTACAACACAACAACTATAGTAATAAACAAATTATCCAATATGCTGCTGCAGTTTTCTACACTATAATTATACACCATCACAATACACCACAGTTTACACTACAGTGTTTACTACAGTATGACATAGCATTCATTAACAAAGAGTTATACTATATATTATACACTTTACTTTAGTGTAGTTCAAAAACACTATAGTATTTACTATATATTTTATTCATTATCTTCCAGACATCTTTATGCACGAAAAAACTGATGAAAGCATACAAAAGCGTGGACACATAGCCTACATTGTTACAATTTTGTTTTGTTTTTTAGTGAGATGCACACGGCGACGCGGTGGCGCAGTGGGTAGCACGACTTTGTGTTTTGTTTTGTTAATTGTAGATGTCATTCATATTTAAATGAGACAGGAAAATGAATGTTGGTCAGAAAGGGGGTAGGACATGATTTTTGACCACAAATTATTTTTGCTAACATGCAATTCTTAAATTTAATGTTTTGTTAATGTTTTGAATTCCATTTGGGCATCACAGTGGCGCAGTGGGTAGCACGATCGCCTCACAGCAAGAAGGTCGCTGGTTCAAGCCTCGGCTGGGTCAGTTGGCAATTTTATGTGGAGTTTGCATGTTCTCCTTATGTTCGCGTGGGTTTATTCTTGGTGCTCCGATTTCCCCCACAAGTCCAAAGACATGCGCTATAGGTGAATTGGGTATGCTAAAATTGACCGTAGTGTATAGATGTTTCCCAGTGATGGGTTGCAGCTGGAAGGGCATCCGCTGCGTTAAACATATGCTGGATAAGTTAGCGGTTCATTCCGCTGTGGCGACCCCGGATTAATAAAGCGACTAAGCCGAAAAGAAAATGAATGAATGAATGAACCAAACACTAGTGCTCCACAATAACAGTCGTCTTGCTCACAAGGGTAGCACTTTTATGTTTGGTCGATGAACTTAACCAGTAATAAACATTTAACGCTGCACATCTCGATAATAACGTTACGGTTGTTTACTTTATTGGTCGAAACTCCAGTGAAAAAATGGATCATTGCAAAACAAGATGGAGATTTCATTGCAGCAATTAAGTTACATGGCAGTGAAAGTTATTTGTGTTCTCCTGGGTTATGTGTAAGTGTGGTGGTGTTTGTAGTATCAGTTTTTGTATATAATACATTAACATAATAAACAGGCCTACACTACCTGACAAAAGTCTTGTCGTCAATCTCAGTTGTAAGAGCAACAAATAATAACTTGACTTCTAGTTGATCACTTGGAAAAGTGGCAGTAGATTTTTCCAATGAATCATCTGTTGAACTGCATCCCAACCATCACAAATACTGCAGAAGATCTATTGGAACCCACATGGATTCTTAAAGAAATCAGTCAAGTTCGGTGAAGGAAAAATCATGGTTTGGGGTTACATTGGTAACACTTTATAACAACTACACACTATGAACCATTTGTTAAGCATTAGCAAATAGTGAATTCACTATCTGTTAAGCATTAACTCTACATTAATAAACATTAGTAAGCAGTTTATAACTGCAGCTACAAATGCTGTACAATTGACCTTAAAAGCATTTATAATGTGCTTAATAATTAAACTTTCACTCTTTGTTAATGATTCATTTTTCATTACTAAATTAAGTATTGCATTATTTACAAACCAGTTATTTAAGCATAGTTGGTGTTTTTTAAGACCATTCAGAAATAGTAAATGATTAATAAACTATTCAAATTAACATGTATATATCTGATTATTCAGGCATTAACTGATAGTTAATTTGTATGCTAATAAATGCTTTATTAACTTAACTTCATCCAGTTTTGTAACCTAATCTAAAGTGAGGACTATTTATGCTTTATAAATCTCTTATAAATGACAATTAAAGGCTGTTATATTCTGAACGTTGTAAAAAAAAGAACATAAACAACATTATTCATTTCTGTTTATTTGAAAATACACAAATGAAACTATCAAATGAAAAATAAATCTTTGCAACCTTGTTTAAAGCTTATAGTAATTTAACTTTTTAGATAAGATTGCAAAGATTATTGTTCAGTTGATACTGAGCCTTAAATTGTCATTTATAAGGGATTTATAAAGCATAAATAGTCCTCACTTTAGATTAGGTCACAAAACTGCATGAAGTTGAGTTAATAAAGCATTTATTAACATACATAGTAACCATTACTATATGCCTGAATAATAAGAATTATAATTGTTAATTTCAATAGTTTATTAATCATTTACTAACTCATTCTGAACGATCTTAAAAACCTCCAACTACTCTTAAATACAAATGGTTTATAAAGAATGCTATACTTAATTTAGTAATGAACAATCAACCAGTCACAAATTATGAAAGTACAGTTATTAAGCACATTATAAATGCTTATAAGTCAATAATGCAGCATTTGTAGCTGCAGTTATAAACTGCCTACTAACATTTATTAATGTAGAGTTAATGCTTAAAAAATAATGAATTCACTAGATGCTAATGCTTAATAAATGATTCATAGAGTGTAGTTATTATAAAGTGTTACTGTTACATTCAGTATGGGGGCGTGCGAGAGATCTGCAGAGTGGATGGCAACATCAACAACCTGAGGTATCAAGACATTTGTGCTGCCCATTACATTACAAACCACAGGAGAAGGCAAATTTTTCAGCAGCATAGCAATTCTTCTCATACTTCAACCTCCGCATCAAAGTTCCTAAAAGCAAAGAAGGTCAAGGTGCTCTAGGATTTGGCCAGCTTAGTCACCAGACAAGAACATTATTGAGCATGTCTGGGGTAGGATGGAGGAGATTGGAGGCATTGAATATGAATCCAAAGAATCTTGATGAACTCCTGTCCTGCAAGAATGCTTTCTTTGCCATTCCAGATGATTTTATTAATAAGTTATTTGAGTCATTGCAGAGATGTATGGCCTTTGCCTTTCACATAAGCCACTTCTGACACCAAATGAACTAAGTTATTATTGGTTGTTCCTAAAACTTGGATAGGCGACAAGACTTTTGTCAGGTAGTATATATATACTATCTATATATATCTTATTTGTGCTGTCAGATTAATTATCGCACACACAAAAAAAAGTTTGTACACATGGTTGTATTGAGAAAATGTTTATTACAAGCCTGGTTTTTAGTCAGTTTGTAACTTTTATGCCCCTTATGAGCAAAACCATTTGGAGCTATAAAAGCAATTTGGTGTTTCTCATTTTGGCAGATTTAAACAATTATAAACAACACAAAACAAACATTTTGATGTTCTGATAGCAATTCCTATGTAGAAGTATCACTTCCTGCCCTCCTTCTGAGTTTCGTGCGTCATTAATGGCGTTATGTGAAAACAACCTATCCACATTTTCAGTTTGAACTCGAATGTGCAACCTGTCCTCCAACCTAATTGAACATATACATTGTTTTTTACTTTTCTGAAATACAAACCTTTGGAGCATTTACTAAAATAACACCATTCATTGTACCCTTTCTTCACAAATATGTAAGATTTGTGTCTTTCAACTGGTAAATCATTGTATAGTGTATACAGCAGTGAGTCATGGGCTCGATCCCAGCGAAGAAAGACTAAATTGTGTTTCACATAATCACACTCATTATTTACACCAACAAGAGGTCAGATAACTAAGGGTTGCATTGCTGTTTGCACAAACAACATATTTGGTCTATTTTTTTTACAGAGGAAACTATACAGTGTGAATTCAGTTAAAAAGCACTCATGGTCTTGATGTTTTATGCATAGATTGTGAGGCTTCTCCTTCAGTTTGGCTCAAGTGCTCATGACAAAAATATGCTGGGACAGAGTGCATTAGACCTCGCAGCAGATGAAAGCACGAAAGAGCTGCTTTTGACATTTAAAGGACCTTTTCGTAAACCTGGCCAGACAACTGACACTTCCGAAGAGATTTTGACTGTAGAAGACTTGCAGCCAGGTAAAGTGTTTGAATAGAAGATGCAGAGAAAGAGCACAGATGGCTTTTTTGACTTAGATAAAGACATATATTCACCCATATGTTGTTCCAAACCTGTATGAATTTCTTAAATGGAAATTTGATGTATATTTTATTGAGTTGACTTATAGTTCTCCCCAGCAGATCAATGTTTACAGTCAGAAGGATCAAGGATCAATTTTTGTGACAACAACAATTTGACCTGCCTTATTAGAGATGGAATCATCCAACATAAGGATGATAATTTAGAGATGACACTTGAGGTACCTTATCTACCATTTGAGCAAGTCATTGTCAAGATAAATTGGTGTATTTCATAGAGTTTTTCAAATTTAGGGTTGTAGCCACAAGGCCTCGCTATTGGAAAATGGATCTATTAGAGATGTCAGAGGCAAAGTCTTTCCCCTTCTTCAACAGCGGGTTGAATCAGTACTAGACCGTCAACCCTCAGCTCCTGTCACCTCACATTTGGCCTGGAAAAAGGTATAAGACAACCGACAATCTATAAAAATAATAATTGTGATGCATGGAAAGTAGTTAAAAATTATGAAATTAAAAATTCTTAAAATAAAGGTTTTCCTTTCAATTTATGTGGGGAACATTTAATGATGAGGTAGTAATCTTTTTGTTTTACTTGACAGGTTGAGTATCAGTCAAAGTCACTGTGGAATTATTTAAATGCAAAGAAAACAACTGAGGGATCAGCACAGCCCAAATGTTGCACAACCAACATCAGTTCATCAAAACCTGTTTTAAAAGGTTTGACAACAAGTTTCACAACCAATCAATCATTCTTTAGACGATACACTCTTAGAACAAAAAGATTACAGATCAGAATTTGTTTCATGCATTCAACATATGTGAGCTTTGTCTTTGACTTTCTTTCAGAAACTTCTGCCCATTTCTTTAAAACAAGACAGATATTTTCCAATGACACCATGTGTTTTATACACTCACCGGACATTTTATTAGATACACCTTACTAGTACCTGGTTGGACCCACTTTGGGCTTCAGAACTGCCTTAATCCTTTGTGGCATAGATTCAACAAGGTACTGGAAATATTCCTCAGAGATTTTGGTCCATATTGACATGATCGCATCACGCAGTTGGTGCGTATATTTCGGCTGCACATCCATAATGCAAATCTCTCGTTCCATCAAATCCCGAAGCTGCTCTATTCGATTGGTCTGGTGACTGTGGAGGCCATTTGAGTACAGTGAACTCATTGTCATGTTCAAGAAACCAGTCGAGATGATTTATGCTTTATGACACAGTTTGTTATCCTGCTAGAAGTAGCCATCAGAAGATGGGTACACTGTGGTCATAAAGGGATGGACATGGTCAGCATCAATACTCAGGTAGGCTGTGGCTTTGACACAATGCTCAATTGGTACTAATGGACTCCAAGTGTGCCAAGAAAATATCCCACACACCATTTCACCACCACCACCATCCTGAACCATTGATACAAGACAGGATGGATCATGCCTTCATATTGTTGATGCTAAATTCTGACCCTACCATCCGAATGCTGCAGCAGAAATCGAGACTCATCAGACCAGGCAATGTTTTTCCAGTCTTCTATTGTCCAATTTTGGTGAGCCTAATTGCAAATTGTAGCCTGAGTTTCCTGTTCTTAGCTGACAGGAATGGCACCCAGTGTGGTCTTCTGCTGCTGTAGTCCATCTGCCTCAAGGTTGGATGTGTTGTTCATTCAGAGATGCTCTTCTGCAAACCTCAATTGTAACGGTTATTTGAGTTACTGTTGCCTTTCTATCAGATGGAACCAGTCTGGCTATTCTCCTCTGATCTCTGGCATCAACAAGGTATTTGCGCCCAGAGAATTGTTGCTCACTAGATATTTTCTTTTTTTCTGACCAATCTCTACTTCAGAGACGGTTGTGCATGAAAATCCCAGTACATCAGCAGTTTCTGAAATACTCAGACCAGCCCGTTTGACACCAACAACCATGCCATGTTCAAAGTCACTTAAATCACTTTTTTTTTCCCCATTCTGATGCTCAGTTTGAACTGCAGCAGAATGTCTTGGCCATGTCTACATGCCTAAATGCATTGAGTTGCTGCCATTTGATTGGCTGATTAGAAATTTCCGTTAACAAGCAGTTGGACAGGTGTACCTAATAAAATGGCCGGTAAATGTAGTTTTAAATACACTTTTTCATAATGTTGTTTGTGTGTGTTCATTAGAACCATCCAAAAGTGACAGCAAACCACCCAAATGTGGTGTTTTCATGAACATCAGGTCAATTCACTTGGTCAGAGATGAGGAGTTTTTTCCAAGCCACGTGATGGACAGATACTGGGATTTATTCGCACAAAGTGAAGAATGGACCTTCGAAACTTAAGCTGCTTTTATAGCCCAAGCTTTTAGAGCTTCATAACTGTTTCGTTTCTAAAATATTAATGTTTTAATTTTTTATGTTATAGGAAAAAATTAAAAGTGTTACTCGTAAGTATATAATTACGAGTATATGAAGTTCTTGATTTGGAAATAAAACTATTTTCAGTTCTTTTTGTTTGTGTGTGTGTGTGTGTGTGTGTTAGTTGTGGCTTCCTCTTTAAATGCCATTAAAGCCATGAGTTTTTAACCATTGAAACCAAAGTAATTCAATTGCTTCAGCTCTTGGATTTTGGTTGTTTTTCACACTAGATAAGAAGAAAGCAACATGTACCACGTGTACCATTACTGTTTTTAATATAATTATTGCAATTATAGCTATTAAAATATGTTATGACAGTTTTTTCTTTTATGTATGTATTTATATGCGTTATTGGAACATGTTGAGTTACTTGACTTGACTTGACTTTGTGTTTCACGCGAACGCAAAGTTTGACTAGGTTTAAGAACAAGCCCGAAAGGAGTGGGCGGACAGGACTTTCCTGGCGTCCACGCCTCATCTCTTGACTCACAAAGTGAAGTCAGTCACTGAACTCATCTCGAGCGAAGCGCGGTGAAGGAGCAACTCCACACAGTCTCTACAACAGTTGTAAGTATCCGAGAGATCATTTAGAGAAATTGGTATCTAATTAGTATCTCGGTAGCATAGTATTATGTTAGTAGATTATGTAGTGCAGACAAAAAGGGCTCAAATGCGCGCTGCCGTCTATTTATTTACCCTTTACTTCATACTAAGCCGTTCAATGTTAGTTTTGAATAGGAAATAGCAGTAAAATGTTTTTCTTGCGTTTCAGACTGAATAAAGGTACTGTATCTACTATATTTTTTATACTTTATATGTACGTGGCGCCCCATGGCTGGCGTTTTAACACTTAATATTGCCTAATAATTCAGTTAATATAGTAGTTTTGAAGATACCTATAATTAGGCTATGAGCTAATCGTTAACCCTTGTGCACTGTTCAAATTGACTACCCTTTTGTTATGTTACGGATGAAAACATCCACTGAATTAAACTGCCGAAAAAATGCATCAAATAAATATACTCACCCCCCCCCCCCCTTTATTTATTTTTTTTACATAAATCTGTTAATCAACCTTAGTCCTGATCAAAACTACTAAACTGCTCTAAAAGGATTACAGGATTTTAACTCTAATTGGTAAATTCACAAATGATGTTACTGATTTGGTCAAAAAAAAACCACTAAATACATATTTTCAATATGAAAAGATTTTTTTAACCTTTCGACACGGTCTCGGACATGTGAACGATTACAACATTGGCTTTAATGCATTGTTAGATTTTATTTTTTTTCTCTCTAATTTACTGTTGGTGTATGTTTTTGCCCCATTGACTTCCATTATAACCACATTTGATGGTGTGTCTTTTTTTACTCTTTTTGTCTACTCCATGTAGTTCTGAGAGCAGTGATGCATATTTTGATTTTCTCACTTTCACACACTCACAGACACACATATACACACTTTAATTTGCTGTTATACTCTACTGAGGATCAGCAGTAAAAATGACAAATTTTACCTCCCAACAGGGAAAACCACCAACAATCAAAAATGCATGATTATATGGTGTCATTTTTTTGCAATCAAAAAAATGTGGTTATAATGGAAGTCAATGGGGGAAACAGACACCAACAGTAAATTAAGGAGAAAAAAAATGAAAATAATGCATCAATGGCTATGTTGTTTCACATGTCCAAGACCTTGATAAAAGCTTTTAAATAAATCCAGTCCACAATTACCTTTTATATTGAAAATACAACACATAATTTATGAATTTGGCAACTAAAAAGTTAAGAACCTGTAATTTTCTTAGCAATTTAGTAGTTTTGATCAGGACTGGGGTTGACTAACAGATTTACGCAAAAAAAAATTGAAAGAAATATTTATCCGATGCATTCTTACAGCAGTTTAATTCAGTGGATGTTTCCCTAACATAACAAAAGGGTAATAAATTTGCCCAGAGTGTATCGTTGAGGTTTCATTTTTTTTAAATTCAAAGCATTTTCTCAAAATATGTGTCAAAAATAATTCCACTAGCTGAAACACAGAGAAAGTAATAGCCAAATCCAGACAAAAAAAATTACCCCAGAGTGGATTGAAACACCCCCAACAGTACATAAGGGTTAAATACTGGTTTATTAGACACTCATACTCATAAAAGTTATGTATTAACCTGCCAGTATACTAGTAATTATTTATTAGATATTAAATTGATACTACTTATTCATTAGATACTTTATTATGTAACCCGTTATTCTTTCTTTGTCACGCAGGTCCATATTTTTTGCAATGTTGAGAAACATTTGATGGCAGTGACACAAAACAAAAGACCGGCAGTGTGCAAGGTAGGCAAGTTCTCTGTTGAATGATATAAAAAATGGTTTGCTTTTTCTAACTATATCTATTTGTGTATTTTTCCCACAGAATGAGAAGATGTGCTGTCTTACACCGGTTAAGATGCAAGTTCTATGTGTTCGTAGTGTCACTGTTTGTCGTGGTGAAGCTGGTGTACTTAAAAATTTCAATGGACAACAGTATCTACATCGAGCCCTATGGAGTTACACATAGATCACTCAAACCTCAGCCTCTGGATGGCATTAACTGCACAGCCATTTATGAACTGGAACCAGTGGAAATTGGCAAGTCCTTGGAGATGAGACGCAAAAAAATTGTGGAAGTTGATGATGGGAGAATTGCTTCGTTTACTGCCAACTGCAAAAGCTACATAGAACAAAGGCGCTACAATGAAGTCTTGGTAACGGATGAGGAATGTAACTTTCCAATCGCATACTCTTTAGTGGTGCACAAGAACAGCGCAATGGTGGAAAGGATACTTCGAGCCATCTATGCACCTCAGAATATTTACTGCATTCATTTTGACCAAAAGTCCACAAAGGGTTTTATTGCTGCAATGAAGAACTTGGAGAGTTGTTTTCCAAATGTCTTCATTGCCTCTAAAATCGAGTCTGTCCAGTATGCGCACATTACCAGACTTAAAGCAGATCTCAATTGCCTTTCAGACTTACTGAGTTCAGAGGTCAAATGGAAATATGTCATCAATCTGTGTGGTCAGGACTTTCCACTGAAGTCTAATTATGAGCTGGTGACTGAGCTCCGGAAACTAAACGGTGCAAACATGCTCGAATCAAGCAGGCCCAGCAAAGTAAAAAAGCAGCGCTTTCAGTTTCGATACCAGTTGAAAGATGTATCGTATGAATACCAGAAGATGCCTGTTAAAACCTCCATCGCTAAAGACCCACCGCCGCATAACATTCAGATGTTTGTTGGAAGTGCTTACTTTGTCTTGTCGCGTGATTTTGTGACATATGTTATGAACAATCAACTGGCAAAGGATTTTCTTCAGTGGTCAGTCGACACATATTCTCCAGATGAGCATTTTTGGGCATCAATGGCAAGAGTTCCTGGAGTTCCAGGGGAGTTAGCGAGATCTGCGCCGGATGTGTCAGACCTGAAGAGCAGGACACGTTTGGTTAAATGGAACTATCTCGAAGAGCGCTTGTATCCAAAGTGCACTGGTACACACAGACGTAGTGTCTGCATCTATGGAGCAGCGGAGCTCCGGTGGCTTCTGGAGGACGGCCATTGGTTTGCAAACAAGTTTGATCCCAAAGTTGACCCTGTCATTATTAAATGTCTTGAGGAGAAACTTGAGGAGAAGCAACTTCAACAATGCTTGAGGAGAGTGTCTTAAAAGAGGCTTTGTTTGGTTGAAATATGCATCTTTGCTGCTCGTATCTCCGTTCAAAGCACCAGCAAGTTGAAAGGTTTAGCTCTATCTCAAAGTTATTCCATTCACGTTTAAATTGCCGTCCTGCTACATATGCTAGGTCTTTATGCTAATGAGTTTGGAAGTGCCTTACAGCTTCAGCTTTAATACTTCACACAAATGATGAATGTGTGGAGGAAATATTTATACATTTTAATTAAGTATTTATTTTAATTTATTTAACCTATAATGTCATGCATGAAGAATCTATTGTTTACGGAATCAGCGGTGACAGTTTTACAACTTGATTGTATTTTTCTTTTGTCATTGGTTTTCAAAATAAACAATGCAGCTAAAATGATATGCTGTGTAATATTTCCTGATTTTATATGTGATTTCAGAACAGATAACATTACAACCTGTTTCAAACAATGCTATTTCGTTATTGAAATAGTCAGTTATATGACTGAAATGATGTCAGTCAGTTATAAATGTTATTGAGCAACAGATCATTCTGATTGTTTCAAAAATATGTTTTGAACACACTATTGCATATTGAAAACAAATAATTGGGAAATGCTTTACGGTTAGCATTAAACTGTTTGCAATATTTGGCAGTACTGAAAAATGTAAAATGCTCAATATTAAAGGGATAGTTCCAACCCAGGCTCATTCTGATTACGTACGCCTCTATACATTTCTAGAGAGAGCAAAATACATGTCAGGAGCAATGTTTTTTTTGCAGTTTTTGTTTTTGTGAATGCCCTAGAGGCCGCTGTGTATGCTTTTTCAGATGTCAAATTTCAAGACAGTCCTCGCTGCAACCCGCAGCTTAATGACGTAGTTGACCAGGTCTGCTACATTGTTGACAATCGCCTCCACCTCCCCTTACCCGAAACCCAACTGTCATAGTAGCATGGGCGGTAGAAGGTCCACTATGTAGTTGAAGATCATCTACACCTTCTCATATCCTAAACTCAACTGTCAGATTAGCATGAGCGTTAACTTAGTGGGGGGTACAAGGTCCGCTACGTAGTTTACAATCGCCTACACCTCCCCCTACCCTAAACCCAACCACCACAGTAGCATGGGCGGTACAAGGTCTGCTACGTAGTTAACGATCACCTACATCAACAAGCAGCGAGTTGCAGCTTGCAAATTTCTCTCGCGAGAAACTATTGACTAACCCACCCTCCTCCTTCCCTAAACCCAACCAATAGTGTTTTAAAAAGTACTGATTGACCTGCCCACCCTTTTCCCTAAACCCAACCGCAGTGTTTTAATAAGCAATCCCAAAAAAAACCTGTCGCCTAATTTTTACCACGTTTTCAGATTTTACCACATTCTCACCCTGTTATTTACTTGTTCATTTTATTTTTTAGCTTATGTTTTTGTCTTACCCACTTTCTGTTTTTTGTGGCGCTACCGAACAAACTGGTAACAGCAGAAAAGCCATTCATATGGAGGTCAGCGAAGAAAAGAAATGGCATTATAGCGCTCCATAGTGTTCATTTAAATATGAAATTCAGCCAGATGTACTTCTGGCTACATAATTCACGATCTCCAGAAATGTATATAGGGCCATGTTTTCAGAATGAGCATATGTTGGATAGTTCATCCAAAAAATTTTATTCTGTCATTATTTACTCACCCTTTACTTCTTTCAGACCTTTATGAGTTTCTTTCTTTTGTTAAACACAAGAAACTGGAAACCTGTAACCATTGACTTTCATAGTATTTGTTTTTCCTACTGAGAAACTAAGTGGTTAGCGGTTTCAGCTTACTTCAAAATATCTTTTGTGTTCAACAGAAGAACGAAACTCAAAAAGGCTTTGAACGTCTTGAAGGTGAGTAAATAGTCTTTTTTAGTGGGGTGTAAACTATCCATCTTATGACACCTTATATATTTTGCTTGTGTGGTTTTATGAAATTACTTTATTTGCTCATGTTGAGCTTCTATTTGCACAAACTGCTTTAATCACTTACATAAACAGGATATCTGCCTTATCATCAAAGTCATTATTTAACTTTGCTTTGTCGTTCAACTGAGACGAAGTTGGGAAAAGCTCATAGCAGTCTTTAAAGTGGAGATGCAAGACCAATAAGTAAGCCTTTGCTCAACCAGTCAATGGCTGGACAAAAGCACCTAAACTTTCACTGCAACAAGACACTCTCAAGTGCACACCCCAAAAAAATTCCCAAAAGACACTTTTTTAAAACCGATATGTCCCCTGAGATATTTTAAAACTGACATTTTAAAAAAGACAACTATACAGTCTTATATCCGTTCTAAATGTTGTCAGATATTGTATTGTAAATAGTAGTTTAATTCTAAAAGTAAATTTTTATTCAAAGCTTGCGCCAATGTCCTGAGTTTGCCCTGCGCTACTCTGTCTCTGTTTGTTACCAAGGGTTGGAAACAGAGATCTTGAACCTACTTTTCTGAAAAGGTTTTCTGTCTGAGACGTAATTGTACAGCATGTTTGACCACTGAGGTAGCCAGCGAGGCTCGGTTTCCTCAATCTAAATGCAGTACAGTCGCCACAGGTGACTCCTTAGGGGTGTTGACAGTGTAAGTTAATGCACCCTGGAATGTAGACGCCTGCCATTAAAGCCTCTTTGACCCTCTCAGATGCAAATAGTACAGAGAGACCTCTGTGTTGAGTTTTATTTACTTAATATCAGTTACATGGTCTACAATCAATAGTTTGACTAAGCTAGTTTACATGCACGGAATGCAAAAGGACATCTTCATAAACACTGTGTGTGCTGAAGCAGGGTTAAGCAGAGTCAGTGGCATGCTGTTTCCTGAAAGGAAAATAAGAGGAAATGTCCTCTAACAGATGAAGCTAAATGATACACCTCTTTGCTTGTGGTTTAACCGGGGAATTAGTTCATCTTTAGCAATAGGATGTTAAACTGCTTCAAACAGGAAACGGGCAGCAGTCACTTTTAGTAACAAGAGTCAAATGATTGTACATTATGTAGATGCCGTAGGTTGGGGATGGTGAAGCTGAACTTTTCTGGTTGACATGCATATTTGCTTATAAATTTATATATTAAGTATTAACCTATTGTAAAAATGTTCTGTGTTTTGATCTCTAGTGCTGCACATTTCAGCATCGAAATCGCAATGTGCGAATCTGCAATAATCACATCATAGGATTTGCAATGTCTGGTTGGGATTATAATTGGAGTCATTATAAGATTAGATAAAGTTTGTAGCTTTAACAAAGATCTGTTGTATTTAAGTATTTATACAATGAAGAGTGCTATATTAATTTTGAATATTGAATTTTTGTACTTCAGAACTGTTAAACTCCACAGAGAACCATAACCATTTAAATGAATTGTGTTGTATTCATCCATGCATGTCATTTTTGTTTTATATTTTATGCAGATTCTCTACAAAATCATCCCAATCAAAGTAAAACCAGGCTGATCTCATGAGGAAACCTAAGTATTTTACGTTTTGTCCGTTTACTGAGTAATTCCTACAAATTTGAGTTCAGTCGTATGAAAATGTATGATTTTAAAGGAGGCGTGGCACTCAATCTCACCTCTTAACTTAAACGTCATTTGGGGATGAGCAAATCGTTCCAAATTGTCACACTGATACTTCCAACATAAGTAAATACAGTAATTGTATTTCAAATTCTGATTTGAGCATGTTTAAAGGATACAGCATAGGCACTTGTTATATATTCTTGAAAGTGATATGCACAGTTATACATTTTTAGCTCATTTTCATCTACATACCCTTAGCATGTAAACATAATAATAAGTAATACATAATATAAATAAAATAAATATAAATAAATACATATACACATCCGATCAGGGCCAATTTTTTAAAAAACTGTAAATATAGAATGGATTTTAACCACAACAATGTTTACAGAGTTGATTTACAGAGCTGTCCACTCTTTTGTTACGTCACTGTTTGACTACTGCAGTTCACTTTACTGTAACATTTCAAAATCACACATTTTTCATCTTCAGTTGGTCCAAAATGCTGCTGCTAGATTCATTTGTAATAGGAAACATGACCGCAATACTTCTCTTCTAAGGGGTTTCTATTGGCTCCCCATCCAATTGATTTTAAAGTGCTTTTACTGGTATATAACTCCCTTCATAATCTAGCCCAAACCTATCTCTAGGAGCTGTTGCATTTTTACACTCCTGCAAGATCTCTTAGATTGAGTGATCAAAATCTTCTTTTAGTTCCTCAGTCCAGGCTGAAACGTAGAGGAGACAGAGCATTTTCTGTGGCGGTGTCGCCGTTATGGAACACTTTGCTCCTTGAGATTAGAATGGCTCCATCACTATCTAGTTTTAAATCCCTCCTAAAATAATCACCTCTTAATATTATTTTAATAGTCCTTTCTACTGCTTCATTTTTATATTTATTCAGTCATTTCTCTTGGCTTATTGTTATGTTCTATATTCTGTCTTTTTATTTTACGTTCACCTATTTACATCCCTTTGGTCAGTCTTGTGACTGTTTTTAGATGTGCTTTATAAATAAATGAACTTGAACTTGATTTGATTTGAAATAAGACACTAACTTTAATTTTAAAAGACCAACATGTGCACGTCCTTAAGTATTCTGGTATAGCATTCCAACGATTAACAGATTTCACTGGGAAAGAAGATAATCCAAGATAAAAAGGATTAACACAATGATTTATAAATGATCTAGTAGATCTTACAGAAACTTTAGAGAGAAGATACATAAAATTTCTCTTACAAAAACTCTTCATAAAAAAAGTTCTTCATAATTGTTTTTTTATGTTTTCTATTATATCCAAATGATTTTGCCAAACAGAGCTTATCACAATGTGATTATGGGGACCAGAGATATTGATTTGAGATCAAGCCATTTATAAATGTTACCTGTTTGTTGTTATAATTCATTACAAAATTATTACAAGGCCACCATAATCCACCCTCTAGTTTAGTGCCTTTGCTTTTATAAAATAGTTTCACAAATATCAATGCCAACAATAATTGTATTTGTGTTCTTTTTTTGGATTACATTTCTTAGCTCCTAATTTCGCTAGTTAACACACTCAATGCATTTTTTTTTCAACACATCCCATAATTTCAAAAATATCAACCTCTACCAAATGGTAAAAATGTCGGTTGATGGTAAAAGTACTGGAATTAATACATATACTATGAAAAATCTGAAAATTTGAGCGTAAGACCAATTTATTTAAAAAAATATTCTAAATAAAACATCTTTGAACACTAAGTTATCTTTATTTTTTGTAGTATGCCATGAAATATTTCAGATTCTCATTTAACAGGTTTCTTGTTTGTTTGTTTTTACAATAAAACCAAAATCAAGTGTATTTTGTGGATTATGTTTGATTTTTTTTTTTGTAAACCAACAATGCTGTGTGTAAAGCATAATTTAAAACAGTCATTCTTTAAATGACTTTAACAGTCATTATTTACAACAGTCAAAATATGGTCAACCGTTTGGTAGATTATCATAAAAAGACTGGAAATAACCATTTTATAACCGTTTTCTTTATTCTGCCATGACTAATACACACATAAACTAAATGAATGCAAACTTGTCTTAGAGGTATTTTGTAGTCATTCTGAAAGCAAAACATTATTTGCGTGCATCATTTTCCTTGTTCTGCAACAGCATTTACTGAGCAGTGATATATCTGAACTGTGATCTTACCTTATTCCTAAGAAAAGTTATAGTTGATAAAATTCATATCAAATCGGCAAATATCAACTGATATCAAACGTATGTAATGTATTTAAAGCCAATATTTAACACAGCGGAGAAGTATTGTACTGTAGTATTGAACACATCTTGTTTTTTTCCTGGAAATAATGTTTCTAGAGGAGCTGTTGAATTGAACCAGATTTTGGTAAAAACCCAAACATTACACACATAAAAAAACAAAACAATGCCAAATAAAAAAAATAAAAATAAATAGTTGTGTAATAACAATAAAATGACACAAGGACAAAGTACTAAGTATTTGCATTTACTATGAAATGTATTTAATCATTTATATAAAAGGCTTTTTTGATGATTTTTCACCTCTCATTCATTCATTTTCTTTTTTATTAATCCGGGGTCGCCACAGCGGAATGAACCGCCAACTTATCCAGCACATATTTTATGCAGCGGATGCCCTTCCAGCCGCAACCCAACTCTGGGACACATCCATACACACTAACTCACACACTATGGACAATTTAGCCTTCCCAATTCACCTGTACCACATGTTTTTGGACTGTGAAGGAAACCGGAGCACCCGGAGGAAACCCACGCGAACGCAGGGAGAACATGCAAACTCCACACAGAAACGCCAACTGACCCAGCTCAAACCAGCAACCTTCTTGCTGTGAGGTGACAGCCCTACCTGCTGCGCCACTGCGTTGCCCTATTTTTCACCTCTCATATAGAGAAAAAAGTCACATGAATTGATTAGGTCTGACTTTTATCCACAGAATCCAACAGAGTGTTAAAATCTCGATGGTTCTGTGGGTCTCGTATATCAGATATGATCTTTAATTTGTATTTTATATTGGATTCCAATCAGGTAATTGGCTGTGCCATTCTACAGCTTCATTTTCTTTCTCTGAATGCATTTGAGAGTTTCCTTGGCTGTGTTTTGGGTCATTGTCTTGCTGAAATGTCCACTCTGGTTTCATCTTCATCATCCTGCTAATGTAGGTGTTGGACTGAAGAAGTTAATATTAATTTACAATGACGAAGGCAGAGGGTTGCTGAAGAACTACTGAGAGATTTCAGCTGCTGTCTGGGCTTTCACTGCCGTTCACCACCTCTCTTTCTTCATGTGTTCATTACTTTTTCCCTGCATCATTTCATTTTATTTCACATAACTTCATTTGTAAACTAATTAGATCAGTTTCCTTTGCAGATATGGATTTCTCTAGCTTTTACCAACATTCGGACTTTCCCCTTATTAATATAATTTCATAAAAGTATTATTTGCAAACTCTAAATAGCGAAATCATATTAGCAGCCAATGACTATCAAAGTACAACATTGTTCACAGTCAAATAAACAGTGTTAATGTTGTTTTCAAGTTACACTTGCTTGCTAATTCCGATTGAATATTCAAAGTAACATGGTAAACAATATAGAGTCTTCTAAATGAACGAATGTGCTAATATAAAACCAACTTTACCTGTATAAATATATGCTGCTCAAGCGCAGATCTTCCTGTGCGCTCTTAAATAAACGCTGCTGAAGTGTGATTTAGTGCATTTATGTAACAAGTATGTCTCTCACATTTATTTGATTTGCAAGGAAGGATACTAGAAGGATATTCATACTAGAAACATACTTACTAATTTACTGATCATACTAGAAAAACACTAAAAATATACCACTCTATACTAACAATTTACTAATCCATACTAAAAACATAAAAATGACATACTATTCCTTCTAGAAATGTACTAATCCATACAAGAAACTTACTAACTAACATACTAATCATACTAGAAACATACTAACGACATACCAATCAATACTAGAAACGTTCTAATCCATACTAGAAACATAATGATCATACTAGAAACATACTAGCAATATACCAATCCATACTAACAATATACTGCGATAAAAGACTTAAGGTTGGGCTCATTTAACTCAGACTACCAATATTAAAACTAATACTACCATACTAGAATGATGACACTTTACTTTATACTTTACTAATGACACACCAATCCATACTAGAAACATACTAACGACACACCAATCCATACTAGATTAACATACTAATCCATACTAGAAGCATACTAATTCATACTAGAAGCATACTAACTAACATACTAATCATACAAGCAACATACTAACAATATACAATCCATTCTAACAATATATTAATCCTTACTAGAAACATACTAACAAACATACTAATTATACTAGAAAAACTGTAGCAACATGCTAATTCATACTAAAACCATGCTAGCAACATGCTAATTCATACTAGAACCGTGCTAACAACATGGTAGTTTATACTAGAAACATGCTAGCAAAATACTAATTCATACTAGAACTATGCTAATTTATGTTAGCAACTGCCTAGTTTAGCTCTCAAAAAAGGTTTTAATGTAACAACGTTTCGACCTACATGGTCTTTATAAATATACAAGACGATTGGAGAACTCAAAAAATAGTCAAGCTCTACACATCACACCTGCAAACAATAATCACACCAATCAAATAACAAGCCATGAACAAGGGGAAAAAAACAAACACCAATCCAATGTTGGATTCATTGTGTGGTTGGTTATATATTTGTGGAGCATTATCGAGCAAATCTAAATTAATTGCCCCAAGGGGATTAATGAAGTTTTTTTAAGTTTTAAATTTTAAAATTGTATCGCAATACCCCATGGCTGATTATCAGTGGCTGAAGATCATTTTGTGCAAACAGTCTTAATAAAATATTTGCATTTTAAACCGCATGTTGAAATATGTGACATTAAAGCAACAGTGAACAAAGGGGAACTGTTGTGTAAAGCATTACAGCATCTGCATAGCAAACCTCACCCTTTATACTTTCCATGACATGGCAGTTTAACTACTATATCTGAACATTTCCTCTCTCAAAGCATTAACGTCACCACAGAGTAAATACCATCTGCCTCAGAACAAGCAGAGGAGTCTATAGCTTTCATTTAAAAAGTTGGTTATGGTTCAAAATGAGGGGACCCTCTCTGAGACCACACCTCTGTGTTATTCATGCTAGCGCTATTTAAAGGATGTGACATTATTAGCACTACCTTGTGTAGGTGTCCCCTCTGCCAGAAAGAAACGGGTGTGAAATCTCATTTACACCGACTGCTGTATGCCTACGACAGCCTCCTACAAAGCTCCCCAAAATGCAATCTTTACTTAAATGTGTAGGAATTTTAAAAAGGATTTTCTCAGTTGTTTGATGCAAAGAAGTGAGTTTAAAGAGTTGAAAAAGTAGGTTATGTTTGTCAGTTCACAATAAAAATGTAATGCTGTCATATTTAATTTAATTTATTCAGGTAATCACAAGCTCAAAAGGTATTTACTGTACTGTAATGTTGGATTTAAGACAGTATAAACCAACAATATGTCTTTTTAGGAAGTCGGACCAAGGCCATGTGACACACAGCAGCTAAATGCAGTTGCCAGTTCCCTTTTATTGTTATTTCTGTTCTGTACAAACATTGTGCATTAATTTACAGGAATAAAAATAACTTTCTACACTTGATTATTATTATTAGCATTATTATTAGCATTTTTTTTACTAAGAAGCTAGTAATAAAATTTCCTTTAAACACTAAAATATGCTGGGTTCCACATAATTCCTTCATGTTTTCCCAAGACAATTTGATAAAGTTAACTTTATTTATTTATTTATTTTTTTACAAATTTAAGCAACCCAGGCTCATTCTGAAAATGTTCCCCTATATACATTTCTGGACAGTGCTAAATACGTCCCTGGAGCTAAGTTTGTTTTGCAGTTTTTATTTTCGCAAATCCACGAGAGGGTGCTGTGTACACTTTTTCAGATCTTAAATTTCTTGCGCGAGTGCCAATCGTACCTACTGTTCTCATGTAAATCCACCAGAGACCGCTGTTGACTGACTGACCGACTGACTGACTGACTGAGCGACTGACCGGCTGACTGACTGACTGACCGAATGACCGATTGACTGATCCACTCTACTTCTTCCCTAAACCCAACTAATAGTATTTTCAAAAGCACCGATTTACCCGCAGATCAGAGTTCACCAAGCTGCAAAGCAGCAAACTGCAAAACAAGTCACATGAGCTTGCGTTTCCTGTCTGACGCATTTGTGTGCACATGAATGGAAGTCCAGAGTGACTGCGGCTTTAGGTGACCAGTACTAGGCAACTAGTATTGGAGCACAGGGAATGACGTACAGGTGCGTGGCTAATTAGAATGCAGGTGACGGGATTAGTGTGATTATGCAGATTGGGAGTGGGAGAACCTGGCCTGGTTGTGATAGTATGTTAATCAGGTTTGAACTGCATTTTTTTGAGGTATACAATGTTTAGCTTTATATGCTTAGTCGTTTTGATTGTTGTACGATGAGATTACTAGAAAAGTTAAGTAAATTAAAAGCAGCAGCAATTTTTTTCAGTACGCATATAACCAATTATAACCACAAACAAACTGGCCCAATCCTAATTCTATTTTTGTTCCCCTTCCCCCTTGAAACAGAGTGTGAAGGGCAGGGGCTTCAAAATTTAACCCTAAGAAATGGGACACCACTACCACACCTGCACACATCATCATATGTCAACAACTAACATTATAGCAAACACTGTAAAAAGCTCATTCCCAGCCACTTGACTTTTCTGAAAGGTCATTCAAGTGTCATCGAGTGACAGAATGTTGTGGGACTGCTGTACAGGAGATATTATTAGGAATTATAGATAGTCAAATTTAGCTGTTTTTATTTTAACATTTAAAAAAACACTTAACATAGTTATGAATTAAAACAAAAGCTTGTTTCTTGCAAAAATGTGGCTGGTGTATTCTGGGAAATTTTCTTACCCCTTGGTTTCCAGTGTGGTCCTGAAAAGTCTCCGTTTGAAGGGGTCACTACCCCTTCCCCTTAGCCCTATGCCTTCAAGATGAAGAGAATTGGGACACCCCTACCCCTTCACGTGAACGTGCAAAAGGGGAAGGGCTAAGGGGTAGAATTGGGATTGGGCCTTAGTCTCACTCTTTAGATTGTGTATTAAAAATAATTAGTAATGATGGTGAAATGAAGCTTTCTGAACCAGTGAACCGTTCGACTCGATTATATCATAAAAAGGTTCTTATCGAAGCTTTAAAAATCGGAACTCATTAAGGACCAGTGTTGCAAAAATGTCAAACTTTCACAACTGAACATCTCAATAATGTAGAAATACAACAATATAGACTATTGAATCAATTAGTGTAGTTTTTTTTTTTTTACATAAAAGGCATGTTACATTACAGCACTGATGACTGTAGTAAAATCCAAGGTATTCAACAGTATTTACGTTTATCGCATTTCAACCAGTCCTACACCAATGCACTTGTTCTTGCAGGGTTTGAACCGGCGATTCCTGCAGGGAGGCGAATGCTCTAAGGAGGAGGCTATGGGAGTGTGGCTTTTTGCGCTGCACTCACCAGCCGGCCTCAGTTAAACACTATACTACAAAATGCAGTGGCCTTCTTTAAAAAAGTTGTAAATAATCTACTGTAGTATGGGTTAAAAGCTTTTTACTATAAATTACTATTGTATTACTATTGTAGTGCAGTGCTTTGAAACAGTGGAAATGTATGTAAATGACACATCATCTCTCGCTATACACTTTACTAACCCACAAGGGTGTTTAAACCTTTGAATCAAACTTCGAAGAAGTCACATGTGTATAAGAGAAAATGAAACTTCAGACGTCACCGATCATGTGATAATGGCAAAACGAATCAAGCGCCGGTACTCTACTTCACTGCGAGATGTATCTTTTTTTGATACATGCTTCGAAGCCTCGGTGCACAACATCACATAACTAATAATTTGAAATAATTACTGAAAAAGAACTGATTGTATCAACACAATTTACAAAAAGCTTATACAGTGTAATTCAAATACGAAATATAAAATAAATTAAAATATATATATATGATAGCACTTTACATTAAGGAGTTCTTGTTACAGTGTAACTATTCATTTAACTGTTGAGTAATATTATTTAATTAATTACATGTATTTACTACATGGTTAGCATTAGAATGCGAGCAGTTTTTGTTTAGTTGAGTGTAATTATGCGGCCACACTTTACAATAAGGTTTCATTAGTTAATGCGTTTACTAACATGAAGTAGGAACAATTCTTCTACAGCATTTATTAATGATAGTTCAACATTTACTAATGCCTTAATTCCTAATTCAAGCTTGTTAACGTTAGTTAACGCACCGTGAGTTAAAATGAACTAACAATGAACAGCTGCATTTTCGTTAACTAACATGAACAAATACTGTAATAAATGTGCTGTTCATTGTTTGTTCATGTTAGTAAATGAATTGACTAAGATTAACTATTTCAACTTTATTGTAAAGTGTTACAAATTATCCATAATTAAGGTGTAACATGGAACCTCAAAATAAAGTGTTACCAGCTTTACTTTCTGCATCTGTCCACAAATATAATTCGATAAACTTTGGAACTTTGATCAGTGTACCAAGCCTAAACATGGAAAAAAGATGCTTATAAGTGGACATTGCAACACAGCAAGAGCACGCTCTGTAAAGCAGCCATCCAAGCGTGAACACAACACAGCATTGCTGTATTAAATTGGACCAAATAAAGCAAATACCGAACATGTTAGGAATAAGCTCTCTTCTGTACACTGAAAGATAGTCAATTAAGACAAATGTATGGCTTATTTATGGCTGTCATTCCTGAGTCTTTACAGTGCGAATGTGATCTTGCTTTTAGACACTTAGAAATAAAATGCATTTTTATTAATTCAAGTGTTATTTACAGATGTAAAACAATCTGGGGATTTCCAATTTATGACTACGAATTACTCGAGAGAAATGCTTAGTTGTATTGCTTTCATTGTTTCAAATCTCCAGAGGTCTAAAGCTTTCAAATAGACACAAAAGGTCACTCTCTGCCTACTGACCTCTGACATATTATTGTTATGGAGGTTGTTTTGAGAGAGCTAAAAAAAAAAAAAGGAAACTCAACTTTTGCTGCATTGTACCAAAACACACAATGCAAGAGAAAATGTAGCTGCCATCCACATCCTTCAAAGGCTTCGGAAAGAATGTAGAGCATGATCAAATAAGAAGGGAGTGCATATTAATATCTTTAAATGCATATGTTTAAATGTGTTTAAGTGTTTTGCCAATCATTATAACATATGGATATTATAAAATATGGATCCTACCATCCGAATATCGCAGCAGAAATCATCAGACTCATCAGACCAGGGAACATTTTTCCAATCTTCTATTGTCCAATTTTGGTGAGCCGGTAGCCTCAGTTTCCTGTTCTTAGCTGACAGGAGTGGCACCCAGTGTGGTCTTCTGCTGCTGTAGCCCATCCACCTCAAGGTTGCACGTGTTGTACGTTCAGAGATGCTCTTCTGCATACCTCGGTTGTAACGAGTTGAGTTACTGTTGCCTTTCAATGGATATTTTCTCGTTTTCGGACCATTCTCTGTATACCCTAGAAATGGTTGTGCACGAAAATCCCAGTAGATCAGCAGTTTCTGAAATACTCAGACCAGCCCTTCTGGCACCAACAACCATGCCACATTCAAAGTCACTTAAATCTCCTTTCTTCCCTATTCTTCCCCATTAAAAGGATGTAGAGCATGATCAAATAAGAAGGGAACGCATATTAACCTTTAAATGCATGAATATGTTGCCAATCATTAAAACATATCAATGTCTTTAGTGACCCACACCTAAAAATCTAACATGGATGGATCTCTAACTGCAGCAACATTTTATATGGACTGAATTTAAACAGAAATTAAATGTAGTAATGTTCAACTTTGTTTAAATTCAACCCATATAAAATGTTTGCAACCACTTGCCTTAAAAAAATTACTAAATCCAATGAATAATTATTTTTCAGTGTATTTATTGAGTCAACAGACATAAACACTCACTGGCCACTTTATTAGATACACCTTACTAGTACATGGTTGGACTCCCTTTTGCCTACAGAACTTGCCTCAGATTTTTGTCCATACTAACATGATAGCATCACACAGTTGATGCATATTTGTTGGCTGCATGTACATGATGCGAATCTCTCGTTCCACCACTTCCCAAAAGTGCTGTACTGGATTGAGTTCTGGTGACTGTGAAGGCCATTTGAGTACAGTGAACTCATTGTCATGTTCAAGAAACCAGTCTGGGATGATTCGCGCTTTATGACATGGTGCGTTATCCTGTTGGAAGTAGCCATCAGAAAATGGGTACACTGTGGTCATAAAGGGATGGACATGGTCAGCAACAATATGCTGTGGCGTTGACACAATGCTCAATTGGTACTAATGGGCCCAAAGTGTGCCAAGAAACTATCCCCCACACCATTTCACCACCACCAGCAGCCTAAACCATTGATACAAGGCAGGATGGATCCATGCTTTCATGTTGTTGATGCCAAAATCGGACCCTACCATCCGAATGTCGCAGCAGAAATCAAGACTCATCAGACCAGGCAATGTGGTTCCAATCTTCTATTGTCCAATTTTGGTGAGCCTGTGTGAATTGTAGCCTCAGTTTCCTGTTCTTAGCTGACAGGAGAGGCACCCGGTGTGGTCTTCTGCTGCTGTAGCCTATCCGCCTCAAGGTTGTGTTCAGAGATGCTCTTCTGCATACCTCGGTTGTAACGAGTGATTATTTGAGTTACTGTTGCCTTTCTATCAGCTGGAACCTGTCTGGCCATTCTCCTCTGACCTCTGGCAATAACAAGGAATTTGCACCCACAGAACTGCCGTTTACTAGATATTTTCTCTTTTTCATACCATTCTCTGTAAACCCTAGACATGGTTGTGCATGAAAATCCCAGTAGATCAGCAGTTTCTGAAATACTCAGACCAGCCAGTCTGGCACTAACAACCATGCCACGTTCAAAGTCACTTAAAATTCTGATGCTCTGTTTGAACTGCAGCAGATCATCTTGACCATGTCTACATGCCTATATACATTGAGTTGCTGTCATGTGATTGGTGGATTAGAAATTTGCGTTAACACAGTTGGACAGATGTGCCTAATAAAGTGGCCGGTGTGTGTAAATTATATAATATATAAAAATTAATTAAACTATGTCATTGTTACCCTTAATTTCTTCAACACCTATCTGATTTATTTCTGTCGAACACAAAAGAAGATATTTTAAAGAATGCTGGTTGCTGGCACCCTTGACGTCAATGGTAATTTTTATCTCTTCTATGAAAGTCAATGGGTGACATCAACCAGCATTCCTCAGAATATCTTCTTTATTGTTGAACAGAAGAAAATATCATAAAGTTAATGATGAGGTAATTTTCATTTTGGGGTGAACTATCCCTTTAATAGCTGTATGCAGAAAAATATATATACATGCTATAACATACCTCAGGTTGCGCATAACCCTATACATATTTTCCAAAAAATTAATTATAAAACAGACACTCTAATAATATTTATTTATATATATATATATATCAAGGATCATGGAAAACACGTCAACAGCCGGAGGAAACAAGGCTTTTTATAACACAATTGCATCTTGCCTATGTTCAGCATGTAAACACATTAATCAGACAACTGGCCTTGCCACTTGCCAGAACTGACAGATGTGACGCACCAGGTGTGTTTAACCTTTAATTGAATGAAGGGAATGTTTTTTCCAAGAGCATTGGCATTGAGATCAATACAAATAGAAGTCCTGTAAAAGCCATTTCCTTGAGCAAGAGTTTTTGAATCTGTGCTCTTTGACCGACTCTGAACACTGTCATCATAACCATAATCATACCTATAATCACGCCCATTGTGGGCCTGGTGATGGAGACCCCGGGGTCCATGACAGATGAGCAGAGCCCTGCCGACCGCAAGAGCTAGCAGGACAAGCCCCGTCACTCAGCATCGTGCCCAGAGTCGGCCAGCCAAATCCAACAAACTATAACAAAGAGCCTTTCTATTCTTCTTCATCGGTCACAGCACTGCAGGCTAAGCTTATGTGCCCCCAAGTCTTTTTTTAAATAGGATTAGAAAGAAAGAACATGAGAGCTCTTCCTAGTTTATATTATCTAATCTAAGCAATCAAGCATGCAACTTGGCAGTCTTCAGTTTGAGTCAGGAAATATGCTAGACAAGCATCTTGTAGCATTCAGCAAGCTATGGTAGTGTGTTAAAAAAGTTTTAAAAATAAGCTTGAGTAAATATTAACATATGCATTAGATTGTAATGTAATACACTAAATGATGTCAGCGTTAGATTTGACATAGGAGCATGTCATCTGTGAAACCGGATATTCTGGTGTGACCAGTATACTGTTCTGTTTTTTTCAAACGCAAGTCACAGTATGTTAAACATAATGCAATTACTAAAGTAATAATAAGTAAATGTTGATTTAATCAGCTTTCAGCAGTGACATTTGCATTACACTGATCTGAACTAAACTAAACTGAACTTCGACTGAACTGAAGCCATTTACATTTAACTTTCTTTCCATCATGTTAAGCTGCTTCGACACATTTCAACATTGTAAAAGCTCTATATAAATTGAATTAAACTTTGAATATTTTATATATTATATAAAGATATATATTATATATACACACATACCGGCCACTTTATTAGGTACACCTTACTACTACCGGGTTGGACCTCCTTTTGCCTTCAGAACTGCCTTAATCCTTTGCATAGATTCAACAAGGTACTGGAAATATTCCTCAGAGATTTTGGTCCATATTGACATAATAGCATCACACAGTTGCTACAGATTTATCGGCTGCACATCCATGGTGTAAATCTCCTGTTCCACCACATGCCAAATATGCTCTATTAGATTGAGATCTGGTCACTGTGGAGGCCATTTGAGTACAGTGAACTCATTGTCATGTTCAAGAAACCAGTCTGAGATGATTCGAGGTTTATGACATGGCGTGTTATCCTGCTGAAAGTAGCCATCAGAAGATGGGTACACTGTGGTCTTAAAGGGATGGACATGGTCAGCAACAATACTCAGGTAGGCTGTGGTGTTGACACGATGCTCAATTGGTACTAATGGACCCAAAGTGTGCCAAGAAAATATCCCCCACACCGTTACACCACCACCAGCAGCCTGAACCGTTGATATAAGGCAGGATCCAGCATGCTTTCATGTTGTTGATGCCAACTTCTGACCCTACCATGCGAATGTTACAGCAGAAATTGAGACTCATCAGACCAGGCAACGTTTTTCCAATCTTCTATTGTCCAAATTTGGTGAGCCTGTGTGAATTGTAGCCTCAGTTTCCTGTTCTTAGCTGACAGGTTGGACGTGTTGTGCATTCAGAGATGCTTTTCTGCATACCTCGGTTGTATCGAGTGGTTATTTGAATTACTGTTTCCTTTATATCAGCTGGAACCAGTCTGGTCATTCTCCCTTGACCTCTGGCATCAATAAGGCATTTGCACCCACAGAACAGAACTGCCGCTCACTAGATATTTTCTCTTTTTCAGACCATTTTCTGTAAACCCTAAAGATTGTTGTGCTTAAAAAATTCTAGTAGATCAGCAGTTTCTGAAATACTCAGAACAGCCTGTCTGGCACAAACAACCATGCCACGTTTAAAGTCACTTTAATCACCTTTCTTCCCAATTTTGATGCAGCAGATTGTCTTGACCATGTCTACATGCCTAAATGCATTGAGTTGCTGCCATGTGATTGGCTGATTAGACATTTGTGTTAACGAGCAGTTGTACCTAATAAAGTGGCTGGTGAGTGTATATATTTAAATATTACAGAACGATTCTGTATTGACTTACTATCCATTATGTACAGTGGCCAAGAGAGCTCAAATGCCCTTCAAGAAAACAGATACTGTAACAACTGGAAAAAGACTAACAATTGAGAAATCCTCTTGATCGGTTTGACAACAGACATGCACACATATTCTCAAAACACATGAAAACACAGAAACACGCTGCTACTGTATTACACAGACCACAAAGGAAATGTGTCAAGGGCCCCAAAAAGTGATAAACCCTGTTGTCGAGTGAATCGTAATATCTGAATCAATGTTTCAGCTGCAGAACAACATCAATAAAGCAGCTCATAAACTATGTCACATACTTTGCGTGACATTGACCTCAGAAGAGCCATGCAGTATTTGAAACTCTTTAGTTCACAAATGAATCTCACAGCAAATATTTTTATTTTTTAGTGGCTAGTTTGTATGACTATGATCTCATTTGTACATTTTTGTGGGTTTTCCTCATCCCCCAGTGACAGTTGCTTTAAAGGGCACCTATTTTACTCATTTTTAATATTTAATATTTGTAAATTGCGGATCGGTAAAATGAGGTGCCGGACCAGATTTCAGAGTTGCCAGATCTGGCTTGTTCTGGCATAAATAAGCTCTGCTTTTGTGTCTCCAGAATGTGTCTGTAAAGTTTCAGCTCAAAACACCAATCAGATTATTTATTAAACCTTTCATAACATTAGAATTTTCTGCTCTGACCACAATGTACCTGTTTTTATTGCCTGTGCCTTTAAAGCCAGTTTTCCCCGCCCACCATTCCCTGTCAGAGTGTGCCTCAATCATCGCCTCGGCTGCGTCAGATAAACAGCACAGTGACAAACATGAAGAAAGCAGATCTCACGTAATGTTTCTGAAAAATACTACAGAACTTTCCCAATGATTATTTGATGCATTTGTTGTGGAGTTAATTCATGTCTTTCGATGAGTCACACACAATGTCGTTTCAAAGTTCACACACTCACAGCGCACGTGTTTAACTTTTGCACGGCAAATGTGACAGGATACACGTTAATATCCAGTGCTGTATAGATATCCGTTATGTTAATGTACAAAATAAACCTGATTTACAAACCGGGATTGAAGCGTCTTCATTTATTATTGTACTGACACGCTGTGTGATTAAGTAAAGACGGTAAAATCGCTGTAATTCATTACATGCACTGTTTTAAAAATGTTTTAAACTTGTAACACTCATTCTTGATCACATTCGATGATGACTGATGATCACAGAGAGCTGAACAGATCTTTTAATCCCAGTTGCTTTGCACTCGTCCTGTCTTGTTGATATGATTATAGGCCTTACTACAGAGACATGTTAATACATGGCTGTCAATAAATTCGGTGGGCGGGGAAACCGCACTCCTATGTCACCTTGTGTTGGGCCTCAAAATGGGAGGGATTTGGATCCTATTTTAACGTCAGAAAAAAAAAAAGAGATTTATTGTGTTTCTATCAGTCCAATATGACTGTGGACACACTATACTTACACACTGTTCTGTCCAAACAGCTTACAAAAGATGATTTTCATCATAGGTGCCGTTTAAGGGGTGTCGTTTGGGGCCATGCCTCCTGTTAAATATTGTACATTTTTATACGAATTAGCCACTTTTTTGACAATACATAAAAATAGCTACGTTTCCTCATGAGATCGTATGGGATGAATACTAACAGCTAAAAACAAGGCAGAGTGGTGTCTTTTATATTTTGACCTTTTTTTTTTCCTGAGATTAATTTTCCTCATATTCCTCATATAATGACTGAATCATATTTGAATCAAAGCAAATCAAGTATTGTATTGTAAGTATTGTAAATGCTTATGCATTCAACCCCTCCCCCATTTAAAGTTTTTAATTCCACTCTCTCTCTCTCCTATGCCTTCCTTCTTTACACTCTTCCGTGTAAGCGAGCAGAGCAGGAAGTGGTGGCGTCCTTGACTCGGCAGGCTGTCTCCCTGTTCTTTTCCCCCACTGACTGTAACCCTCAGTGGAGTCGGTGACCTGTAACCACCTGGGCAGGAGAAGCGTCAGGATACACAAGACTTCATATTAATAATTGAAAGCAACTCTGCCCCCTCATTTTAATTTATTGATAAGCCCACCTCGCAATATTCCTTAATTACTCGGCCACCTGCAAGCCCACCCTATAGAATGCAGAGGAGGGCATTACAGGAGGGCCGAAAATGATCCACTGTGTAAACAATTGTATCTTTGTGTGGCTAAGACGGAGAGGTAGGTGTTGGGTTACATTGGTGCCCTCGTGTTGATCATGATAGGGCACATTTCTTTGAAGCTTATTGGCATTGCTCAAACAATAGGCCTTCACAAGCTGTCATGCCGCAATGACTGTGAAATGCTGCTAGTGTGTTTAATGCAGGTATTTAAAGAATCTCTACAATTACAACCAAGGGTTGTGGGGCATTCTCAATGAAAAGGATGCAAAACCAGCTAGTCTTCTTAATTTAGTCAGCCTTTTCAACTCACAACGTTAAAGGAGACCTGTTATGCAAAAATCAGTCTGTGAATCAGACAACAGTGTGTGAATTTATCTTGCCTCTAATGGTAATGATTAATTAATTAAAGCATTTATAATCGCACTTAATTAAAACAGTGTGGAAAAACATTTTAATTGAGATTCTGTCCTTACACATGTCATTAGAGGAGGAAAGTTTCATGCCTTAAGGACTATCTCTCCCCTATTAGTGAAGACAGCCCTGAGTGAGCAGTCATCCACCATTAGAGTTTTTACAGTACCTGCTGAATATAATGTCATGAGCTGTTTCTCAATACCAAGTATGCAAAGTTTGGGCTTGGAAGAACGATCTCCAGAGGGCACAAGTCAGGTACTGTATAAAGCCCCCACTGATTGTTAGACGTTGTCTTCATGGGAAACAAACTGTGTGGTATGTGATTACCTGCTTCTATTTCCTAAATATTTTTGTAAAAAATAAAATAAAATTCTGAATATTTTTGTTACAAAACACAATGATCTGAGTCATAAGACATGCGTCAACCACCTGTACGGATTAGTTTGATGATGGATTTATGCACTTTTGGAAGCTTCAAAATAAAAGCCACTGTCCAAAAGCATTATACAGCATGAAATAGTGAGGATAAATATACATATAACACATAGTAAAGACAGGTGAATACATTTTAAGGTGAATAAATGATATAGTGTCATTTTCATTTTTGCTTTTACTTTAAAATTTGACAGATGTGATTCTTCTGAGATTAGATACAATCTTAAAGTGGGTTGGAACTGCATTCTGGTAGTTGAAATAATTCCACTGTTATGTGAATAATGTTTTGTTGGTTACACTGGATACTTTCTGAACATATCTCATAAAGGACAGGTTTTCAAAAACAAAACAAAAAAAAGAACTTGGAATGCTTGAACACTGCTGGTAAGACCAGAATTTCAAGTTACTCAAAATACACTCCCAGGATTAGCTTTAAGACATTATAGACACCCATTCAAGATCAAAATCTGATCAAGCTTACTTTGGTAAATCTATTACTCTTTAACTAATTACATGAGCAATACATAAGTCACAGATGAAATACTCTCAGGTTTTTCATAATAAATTACAGTGGTCTAGAGAAATCCGCTTGCGTTAAGAAAAAACATGCAAATAGAAAAACACCAAGAAACTGAGAAAATATCTTTTTTATTTTGACAACACATGTATGAAAAATCCACCCGCTTTGAATATTATCACTTAATTGAATGGGCGTTATCAGTGATTATCAGCTGATAAATATGGGCCAGTAGGGGTCTCCTGCACCTATTGGTAGGCTCAGATGGCTGTTATCATCCATCCACATGGTTAATCAGCTATATTAATAGAGAAGACTCCAGATCCAGATCTGTTTTTACATTATTGTGATGGTTGGGTTTAGAGTTGGGGTAGGGGTAAACGTTAAAAAATGAATGGGAAATTTAATAAATAGTTTAAATAATTCTCTTTAACTTCTGGCCGCAGCCGTATGTGATCTATAACTGATTAACCATGTGGATGGATAATAACAGCCTTCTGAGCCTACCAGTAGGCGCAGATCGGCCCCTACTGGCACATATCAATCAGTTGATAACCACTGATAACGCCCATTCGATCCAGTGATTACATTTCTGAATTAGCTGAAAAATCTCATGAAAAAACACCATGCAGCTAGCACAGACCACAAAGGAAATGTGTCGAAGGACTCCAAAAAGTGATGATCCCGGCTGTGTTCTGTTTAGAGTCATTTATAAATTAATTTAATTTAACATTAATTATGCAATTCATCAAATGATTAGGGCTAAAATTATATGAACAACAAGGAATCATAAGACGAGACATGATGCAGTTAAGAGCGCTGCGCTGTTTTTTTTCCAAAGTTTCAAAGTCCATTCAATGTTTTTATCTGGCTGAACCTCTCATCTTCACTTTGCTCTCTATGACACTGGAATTGGCTTGACAATGGATGTTATGTTGGATGCTGCAACTTGATTCACGTGGAAATGGTATTGGACATGACAAGAATGTCTACCACTGATTAGACTATTTTTACTTGATTACTTAAGACTACCTAAGATGACTACCGGCAGTTAGCTCTCTGCTACTCTCACATGGTCGCCCACTGAAGCGAAGCAGGGCTGTACCTGGATGGGAGACCACATGGGAAAGCTAGGTTGCAGCCGAAAGTGGTGTTAGTGAGACCAGCAGAGGGGTGCTCAACCTGTGGTCTGTGTGGGTCCCAATGCCCCAGTATATCGGTCTTTGTTAGGTGATGTGACCGCCAAGTTGCATTATGGTTGTAGACCGCCATTTGTGTTGAATCCGAGTTAGCTGTTTGCTGGTTTGAGCGTTTTTCAAAACAAACACGATGGTACGTTCTAGCTGCGTTAAGGGCTGTAACAGTAAGTCACAGGATCGAAAAGGAAACAAAATTAATCACGATGTAACTAATTCATTGCCATTTACTTACCCCTTTATGAGTGTCTTTTGTCTAACACAAATAAATTTATTTTGATATAAATATGTCATATATTGAACACTTGGGACAGAACCAACATTGTTAAAATGGAACCAAACAATTTGCAGTTTTGGTTGTCACAAGCTACCATGTTGTCCTTGCTCTCGGGTCCATGACAAAGGCACCACAACTTCTTAGCTGTTTTGCTCCTGCCCTTCTTTGGTTTTGTGGAGGTTAGTTGTGTTTTGGGGGGGATTTTCTGCTGGAACGGAAATGTCTTTAAGAGGCATCTGGCTTGAAACCTGAGTGAAGAAACCACAGACGAGTTCGGTGAGACACACACACACACACACACTCAAAAATTTGCTGTGCTTTTTTAAGAATGGCACTCCACAGCTGTGGGTCAGGTGGAATACGCAACACGTCTTTCAAAGTCCTCAAAATGAAATCACAATATTGTGCTTCAGCAACAAAAATCTGTATTTGGACTTGAATGTAATACGGACTAGATTTTTTTAGTTGAAGCTTGCCATCCACAACTTCCAAACAGAAGTCTTTGTTGCTGCTGCTGCATGCTTCCTCTACGGTGCTGTCCCGGTACTTGTAAGGGCACTTTATCTCAAGGCAGCCTCTTCCATAGCAAGTACACTACACTAAGCCATGTGTTGATGCTTCAATCTGGGTAACCAGCAGTCAGGGACTCACAGAAGGAGGGGATGGACAGGACCCGAGAACAAACAAGTCACACGACAACCACAGAAGACAGATGGGGCAGCACAAGCAAAAGATGAACTACATAACAACTGACTAAAAGGAAGGTGGTTCATTCTGCTGTGGCAATCCCTGATGAATAAAGGGACCAGTAGTGGAAAGAGTACTGAAAATTCATACTTAAGTAAAAGTACCATTTCTTACCTAAAATGTAGTGCAAGTAGAGTAAAAGTATTTGTTGTAAACGTTACGTTAAAATTAGGTTCAATTTAGGTTGTGATGTTAGGTGACAAATTCGTTTAGCCAGTGTCTAAGGACAACATTATTTTGAAGTCCAATAAGGATGTCAGATGACATTGATATTTGGTTGATTTTAGGTTGTTAGAAAAAGTGACCAAAATCCAACATCGAATCAACATCTTAAACCAACATCATATTGACGTCAAATACTGATGTTTATTCGTCAGGTATGTACAGTGACCGAGAGAGCTTAGCGCGCTTCAATTTAAGAAAGCACATGCAATTACAAAAAACACCAGCAAATAAAGAAACGATCTTCATCAATTTGACAGCACACGTGTTGCCAATTGGTCACAACACAAACAACTAAAGAAAGGCATGGCAAATTGATCACAACACTTGCAAATTTGCACGTAACACAACGAAAATGTTTCTAAGGGACCCAAAACCATGATGGACCCTGTTGAGATATGACTGAAGCAATGACTTCTTTTACTTCTAGAGCCAGTTCAGAGCTCAAGTCTGCATCGATGCATACTCAATACCAAGAACACATCAGGGAACTTTTACGCCTCAGTTCTTGCAGTCGAGTTTTAGAACTAAACTTTGGTGGTTGATGATGACGTTACACGAGAACGCAAGATCGCAGAAGAATGCATATTGAGAAACAGCCAATGACTGAGCCAAAGAAACATTAAACAGACATGACATACAAAGAACAATGACACTATTTATGAATCATAGACAAACACTGATGAAAGAAAGACCTTGAGAATGACCTATGAAGTTTCCAAATGATTGTCAAATGCATTTTTCGTTAAACTTTTTTTTCAGCCATTTTGCAACAATGCTGTCAGGTATGATTAAAGGGATGAGGTGAAAGTTCAATTACAGCCTTTACTGAGTAATATTTAATATATATAAAAATAAAAAAACATACATATACTACCCTCTGGGGAAAGGACAACAGCAGCTGGACTCAACTAATTAACAGGACTGAACAGGCCCTTTGCCAAGGGTGTTTGGGTAGTTCGAAAGACACACCCCTCACTGATAAAGGTCCAGAGTTTGTCCCATACATGAGCTTATTTTTCCTATTTTTACTGTTATGCCATAATAAATTATGAAAATCACCATTGAAGGCTTTAAGACCAAGCGGAATGCTCTTTTGGTTGTTGCTTTAGCATGACTGAGGAAAGTTGAATGTGCTGGCTAGTTTGTGTTTGTCTAATAAATGACAATATGCTAGTTTTTAATTTAAAACTTGAACAGCAAGCCTTTTCTAAGGATACATAATGAAATAAATTTGTATTTGAAAAATAAGTATTATTCTCATATTCATTTCTTCTAAATCTTTCAGAAATGTTTTTGGCACATCAAAAAGTGTGGTTGATGATCTGACAAGTTAATCCAGCAAAAAAATGTGCTTAAGTAGTATTTAAACATCATAACTAAATAAAAAATGAGGTTAATAACTGCAAAAAGGTTCATATTTTAAGATAAAAGAACCACCCCTTTCAACAGGTTGGCTACGGGCCTGCTGAAAGAAGCAGACATGACAGAGTTAAGACAACAAACCAGCACAGGATCAAAAACAGAAGGAGAACAAATAGGAGAGCAAACACATCAGCTAATGAGGGAAAGCAGGTTGGGTAAACAAACAAAAAAAAGCAGGTAACTATAGGTCCAGAGACCACGTACTGTACATTAAGAGAAAAAAAAAGCTCACCGAACACACTAGACAAGAACACACAACTTGGGGACACCAAGTTGTGTGTTCTTGTCTAGTGTGTTCGGTGAGCTTTTTTTTACAAACAAAGAAAAACCCTTCTTCTCATACAAAAAGTGAGACAGGAACACAGAACCAATGAGACTACCTTTTGTTCTCATGCAAATGCAATGTTCACACCAAACAAGAGACAACGTGATAGCACATATTGAAAAGCACAAGCCAGTGCTTTAGCAAGTACAAAATTATGACCATTAAAATCCCAAAAATACACAACATTTATGTATTGATTTATTACTGAGAATAAACATCTGTAAATTAAAGCATTTTGGATGACTATGTTCCATGATTTGATATACCAGTCTTGTTAATAGTGTAACTGATCATCCAACAAATTCAGTGCTATCGCTTGCCTAGTTTTAGGGGGATCATGGTTTCAGCTAGCAATTGAAAAAGTACATTTAAAAAAAAAAAAAAAAGCGCAGTGGAATGCACCTGTCCTGCTCACTTTGACAATTGGCACAATGAACAGCTAAAAGTTTTTATTATTCTTTAATTTTCGGTAATACAGTTATCAATAAGACATAGACCATAATTTTTACAAAACAGTTTGTGTTTTGGCCTTTTGTTTAGCCGTGGAAACATGACATTGTCTTAAACACACTTCATTTCACCTCAAAAATGTTATATATTATTTTGGTTTATTTTGTAGATAAATGACAGAGGAAACAAATTAAAATTAAGTTATAAATTATACCAAATTAAGTTGTGGTGAAAATTTTTCCCTTTCCGGCCCACATCCCTTTTTCTGTCTCATTTAGATACAACGTCCGCAATGACGCCTACAATTATCGTATTGAACAGAAAACACAAACAAGTCATTCATTTATTCATTGTCCTTCGGCTTAGTCCCATATATATCAGGGGTCACCACAGTGGAATGAACCGTCAAATATTTCTGCATATGTTTTACACAGCGAATGCCCTTCCAGCCGCAACCCAGTACTGGGAAACAGTCAAGTAATATTTAAACTAAATTAAAAAAAAATAATCTACAAATTTAAATTATTCAAATTATTATGAGAGAGTAAATGTCACGGAAATTAGCTGGAGTACCTACTAGACTCATGGTTCCACTAGCCATATGTACACTCCACCAGCCTTTCATTTCAACTACACATCCCATCATGCTTTGTGCTAATCAACCACATACAGCTGTTACCAATCCAGACAATAATTACAATAACAATAAATATGTTTTAAGATGCAGTCTGTCACACTGTTATTGTAATGTGAAGTGGAATGCTAACAACAGAGGTGTGGAATTAAATGCAGGGTTTATTAGCAGAATGGTCGTGCAAGCAATGGTCAACACAGGAGCAAACAGATGTATACAGGCAATTCCAAAGTTGTGGTCATATAGCAGGTGGATGGTCAAAAGGCAGGCAGTATACAATGTAAACAAACAAGGCGAGGGTCAAAACTGTCAAGGCAAGGCAAACACGTCGTAATAATCACAATCAGAACAACAAGACTCAGCAACATGTGTGTGCTTGAGAGGTGTATATATAGTCTGTGTAATTAGTCCTGAACAGCTTCAGCCGTGTCTGTTTGCAATCATGGGATCTAGGCCAGGTGTGTGAGAGGTGCATGACTGGATATGTAGTTCTTTTGCTGCCAGATTTGTAGTTCCCCAGCGATCTGCATGAGCAAGATCGTTGGTGACTTTGACAGTTATTGTTTTAAATTTGCTTTTGTTAATCCTTTAATTATTTAGGTGATACATGTTTTGTGTATGGGGTTTATTCATTCATTCATTCATTCATTTTGTTTTCGGCTTAGTCCCTATATTAATCATGGCTCGCCACAGCGGAATGAACCACCTGTATAGGGTTTAATGGATTATAATTTTTTTTCTTTTTGGTCATTAATTTTAATTGAGTAATCTATTTATTCGTTTAATGATTAGTTAACAAATAATTTTAAAACATAAGTAACTGAACAAATAAAATATGTTACCAAGTCGTGCGCCCCCATAGCGCTTTTCCAGAGTTTAGATGCAAGGTATGAGAAAACGTTGCAGATGAAAATATTTTGATGTTTTAGGAATAATCCATTGTCCAGAATTAATTGAGAGTAGTGGACATGAGGGGCTGTAATACACCAGGAGCTCCCTCAAATACCAGCATGCGAAGTCATTCAGATTCTTAGTTCTAGTAATGCATTACAATAGTCTAACCGAGAGGTCAATTCATGAATATGCTTCAGAATTAGCATGTCGTTCAGAACAGCCATAATATGAGAGCAAACGGGCTCATGATTAATGTTCATTCATGATTATATTCATGTATTATAAATCAATATTTACTATAATATTTCCTTAGCGGTTTCCATTTTAAAGCAGCTTTATATGGCGCAATTTTAAAGTTAAAGGAAATGATCAAAGCAAGAGCATCATTCTTCATAATTGAATTCATACATGCAGCAACTTATTTTACACCTCATAGAGTTACTCTAAAATGGTAACAGTTGAGGGAATAATATTGTAAACAATGGTATATAATCATATACGTAAATATAATCATAAATGTAGCCTACATTAATCATGAGTCGAGCGTTTGCTCTCATATTATGACTGTTCTGATGTTGCACGAATGCGCATCTGCAGTTAGGCCATTCACTCCCTGTTCGCAGGGCCGGTGCAGACTCTCTGGCCAGACATTTGCCAGATAATAATAATAATAATAATAATAATAATAATAATAATAATAATAATAATAATAATAATAATAATAATAATAATAATACATAAATAAAAGCCAAAAATAAGTTGTGAACACGACATAAGTGTCCACGACATAAGTGTCCAAATTATGGTTCATATTATCTATTCACATTGGGCTATTTCATCCATGTAGTTAAGTATATGAAAAACAATCACGTTCCAAGCTCTAAATTAAATGTGTACAAGTTCAAAAAATAGTTTACTCATGTCTGCAAGCAGCTCAGTCATCTCCAGCCTATGAGGTGGTACTTTGGCTCTGGCATATACACATTCAGTCAATGTAGTTGGCAGCTCTCTACACCAATGGTTTTAAACTCAATAACTGGAGGGCGCCACAGCTCTGCATAGTTTAGCTCCAACCACCTCCAACTCACACCTGCTTAATAGTCTCTAGAAGTCTTGAACACCTTGATTAGTTGGATCAGCTGAGTTTGATTAGGGTTGGAGCAAAACTGTACTGAGCTGCAGCCCTGCAGGGATCCAGTTTGAGACCTATGATCTTCAACGATGTGAAGTGTTTTGAATATGGTGCCAAAAACCACCAAAAACTGTGACTATCCTCTGAAAACTTGGTAACATCCATTTATTTAGAAATGTAAAAACCAAAACTGGACTACTTGTGATTTTTCTGCCAGGATTTTATTTGTTAAATTATGGATGTTTCCTTTAACCCTACAAAATTATACAAAATATGGCCAGACACCTGTTATATTTATATAGAAAATAACTCTGAAAATGCTTTGTTATTTTTGTTTTATCCCAAACATTAATTATTAATAAACAATAAATTATTGGGATTGAGAAACAGCCTTTGTGTCTGCCATGTTCTTCTCTGTTCCACCCTCCATGCTTCCCATTACCATATCCCCTTGTTTAACCCTTATCTAGACAGTTAGTGTAACTGTCTTCACCTGGTCCTTGTGCGATTTCCTTTCTATATTGTGCTCTCTATCCTCATGTCCTCGCTAGTTCATTGTGTGCTCTGTGTTTGTGCCTGAACACCTGTCTTCTTAGCCAAAGTTCCTGTTTATCCTTGGTAGTAGACTTTTATATTCCATAGCTTGAACAAATAGGATTGTGCCATATAGAGCTGCTTTAAAATGGAAACAGAGAGAATATTGTACTAATACATTAATATAATCATGAATGTACATTAATCATGAGCCTGTATGCTCTCCTGCACGAATGCGCATTTGCAGTTAAGCTATTCTCTCCCTGGTCGCAGTGCAGACTCACCAGCCAGACAATAATAATAATAATAATAATAATAATTATTATTATTATTATTATTATTATTATTATTATTATTATTATTATTAAAACATAAATAAATAAAAGCAAAAAAATAAGTTGTGATCATGACATAACTTTTTCTTATGCCAAGATCATGAGATAATTAAGTCGTGATCACAACAAAACAAGAGGGAAAAAATATTTTAATGCGTGGCCTCTTAAAACTTCCGTAATTAATTTCCATGAGCTATTATTTCATAGGAAAATGTTTGTACTAAATATAATAATAATTTCTAATCGAGTAAAAATTTAATCTATTATTAAAGCCATTCCTATTGCCCCTGTCTAATTAAAGAAATATTTTATATTTCTACCCTTGCAACCCCAACTGTTCCTTCTGTGTTCATTGGAGGCTGTGATTTCAAATAAAGTAAACAGTTCAAACAAAAAGATTAGAAATCTATTTAACAACATTATATATCCTCTAGCGGTTTATAGAAACTCAACTTCACATAAATTCTCTAAAAGATACCATTCACATAACTAAATATTTAAAGATTCCTCTGTCTCCAAAAACTAAAGTTCATTTTTAAATTTTAAGTGGGATATATCTGTCAAGTGAATATTTAAGTGAAGATTTGGATTTGAGTCTAATAAATGTATGTTTTGTGATGATATTGAAACAACAGATCATTTGTTTTTTCACTGTTTGTTTGTGGATAGATTATGGTCAGATGTTTATGACTGGCTTTACCCAAAGATTCCACACCTCAGGATCTTTAATGTGAATTACATCATTTATGAATTTTTAATGGACAGTGATAAAGATGCCTCTCTTAAAAAAAAAAAAAAAAAAAAAAAAAAAAAAATATTTGTAGGTGAAACCAATGTTTTGTGCCTTTTATAATGAGATTATTTCATATATAAAATCCCTTAAGTTAATGAAAACAAAAAGTATAAAATTACAGGAAAATTCCTAGTTTTTCTATATAATGTGCGTCAAAGTAAGATTTTTGATTCAATGTAATTAAAGCAATTGATTTAATCTGCACACATCCTAATTTTTCATTTTAAGTTTAGTTTGCACAAAATTAACAACAGTAAAACTGCACTATAGTAAATGCCCCAGGAAATCTAGCCACCATACAGCAGTGTTTTAACATGACTTAAATTTTAAAGAAAGTCCCATTCAAAGCACTGTGATCTAAAAATGAATATCGCACGCCACCTAGTGTTTACAGGGTACATCAAAGTTTTGAATGTTTTTAAATGACATTTAACTATTTTAAAGAGCGCATGCCATTGGAAAACTGCATGTTTATCAGTGTTAAATTCAGGATAAGTATTACTGGGGTCTTTTAGTGTTCAAAAAAATTATACAAAAACAAGCATAAAAAAAAAGAAAAAAAAAAACCATCACACAATTCACTAATAGAACGCATGCTTGATCACGGTTAGCTTCGTCTTGTTTTATTTGTAGTATTTAATGGTAGAATGTATTCATAATTTCATGGTTTTGAATCATTTGATAAGCATGATAACAACTTAAACTTTGCTATTTCTGAACTGTTTTTTTTTTTTTTTTATCTAAATAACAGTTTTTAGCATAACAAAACTGTAGGTTTAATTGGGCTGAGGACAAGGACAATGACAGGGTTTGTACATTTGTGAAGTGTTTTTAATAAAGAAAAATAATCTGAGAACCGAATGAATGACATATTCCCTTTAAAGAACAACTCCCAAAAATCAACCATCAGTCCATTTTTGACATTTTTGGGATGAAATACTTTTGATTAACCGCATTTATGCATTTATTTCAGGGACAGATAATGTATGTTACTGGTAGAATGTCCCTTATGATTCATTTTAAGTAAAACTCTCCTTTTTTACTTTCATTGGTGTCTTCATCAAATATTCTATCAAGTATTCTTATTTTCTTATTCTTAAATATAACACTTTTTTACATTTTGAAGTTTGTAATTGTGAAGATTGTGTCATTTGTTGATGCATTTAGTTCAGTGTTTCGACTCTGAATGTTTCCACGTGTATTTGACAATATATTTCAAGGTTTTTCTATTCTATTTTATTTATTTTGCATTTTTCCATACAGTATGTTTATGGTTTTGTTGTATGCTACTGTGTACACAGTAATGTTTGGCTTATTGAATATTTTCTGTTTCTTCATTTCTTCATGTCATTGGTGTTTACAGTGTACCTGTTCCCCCTCTCAGCAGATTACTGTTACTGTAGAACATTTAATTGAACTGTAGATATAAACTCATGAAAGAGCAAAGAGCTTTAGACGGTGTTTACATGCTATATCCAATAGTGTTATATTATGAAAAAATGTTTGCCATTTGATACAAATGTTTCAGTCTGACGTGTTTATGGCACTTTGAATGCAGTGCTATATTTTGAAGCAAATGTGAGGCCTTTTGCATTTTGTGTGTGCAGTTTTGAGAATTGTGTAGAGATCTGAAAAAAGATGACATTGTTTTGAAAATGTATGTCAGCAGTTGGAAAAAACTGTATTAAACATAGTTGTGTCACAATCGCATCAATTTCCTGGAGAAGCATCATGTGGCCATAGGGTTGGCCATCATAAACTTTACAGAGGCAGGCTAAGAATTACTCTATTCTTTTTATTTTTTTAGAGGTATTTAGGATTAAGAAAAAGTTAATATGGCGTAGATACAAAACAAAATAATTTTGGATTTATAGGCCTATACTACAATAAAGTAATGATTGTTTAGTGATCAGTTAAGAAACTAGTGTTTTCACATTTGAGCAGTAAGCGTGTCTAATCTGGTGAATACGTGTAGCATTTTGACTGGTCGTGTTTGGAAAAAGAAAGCAAGTCACTTCCTTTTAGATTTTTTTTTGTTTAAGGTAAAGTATTGTGTGTAGTGTTTTATGCTATTAAAACGGAGTTCAAGACTGGGAAAGTTTTGGTTTTGGAGATTTGCTGTGTAGCTTTGCATTTTGAGTGAGAGGTTTCAGAAATCATGTGACATGAAAAGATTTTGTGTGCAAGTAAAAAAAAAATACTAATTATTTTCTCAGATTCACTTGCACTTAGCTAATTCTTCACAACGACAAGATGATCCCAAGGTTTCCATATCCTTGACCAGGCCGAATCCTGAGCAGCTACTGTGATGGTCATGGAAGAGTGGAGAACATGAGACTGATTCCTGTGACGCTCCAGAGACAGATGAGTCTTCGCTGAGGCCAGCTTCCAGCCTCCGCCACTGAGACTGCAGCTCTGCACAAGACGTTTGGCCAGCGGAGAAATTAAAATGATCTTGCCCAACTGTTTTTTTTTTCTTCACTTCCGCCATTAGTGAAGTTTTTTTTCCCTCTCCGCTGTCGCCACTGGCTTGCATGGTTCAGGATCTGTAGAGCTGCGCATTGTTGGATTTGCCCTTCAATATTTGGACTCTCAGTAGTGATTATTAAACCACACTGAACTGAGCTCAACTGAACTGAACTTAATAACTACAAACTGAACTACACTGTTCCTATTTACTGTGACCTTTTATGTGAAGCTGCTTTGACACAATCTACATTGTATAAGCGCTATACAAATAAAGGTGAATTGAATTGAATTGAACTTGCATTGACGGTTTTTCATTCTAGAGGTATGGGGGGTTTTACGCATGGACGGGACTTACCAGTATGTCATACAGTAATTGCCATCAAATTTACATACTGTACTATAATGTCAAAAAAAAGGTATTTACCTGTTCTCCTCTCTAAATCTCCATATGATGGTGGACACAGTGAATGATGTTTGGTTGTACCCTTTGTCCAGCCTCCCTTATTTTCATACCTTGGACAAGAACATGGTCAATCACAGTAGCTCTGCTTTCATCAGATATTACTGTTCTTTGTCTTCGCTGACCACCTTGATCTCCTCTCACACGAACTCTTCCTCTCAGATCTCTATCCATTGTAGAGCCTCACAAACCAGTGCTCTCTGAACAGGCTTACTGTATGTTACCTCTCACCATTCACCACAAGTGTGATCAGTTTTGAGTTGTTGAGTTCAAGTGGTGACACCTGTGCTTTAATTGTGTTTGACTTCTGTCACCTGTGCTCACCATTATGCAGCACTGGTGCATCACAATGAAAATGTGTTGGCAAGTTATGTCTAAACAGGTGAAAAGTGCTTATGTTGTGCCAAAAGAGGGATTGATTCAATCAGTGGGTTCAGGCAACTGAGCATTTGCTTCAGACAATAGAGTTTAGTGTTTTGGCAATTGAGAAAAACTGTATGGTTCAAACAGATTATCGCAAATTCCATGTGAACTGAAATGAATAATAATAAAATATACTGTTATATGCAAATCAAAGTGCAAATGACTGAATAGAGTATATGATAAGTAAAAACAATAATTGTATTAACTAAATATATTTTAATTTAGACCCACATAAACTATAATATATGTATGTGTCTGTATATTACACACTCTCAGAAAAAAGATACACGGTGGTACAAATAATGTTCCTCGAGGAACAGTTTTGTACCTTTGTAAAAGTTGTACCTTATATGGTACAGAAAAGACCTCTTATGATAGTGATCTATACTTTTTCTTGTACAATTGAAATGAAGGTACACAATTGTTCTCATAAAAAAGGTACAAAAGTGTTGGACAACCCCTTTATTACAATATCTATAAAAAATAAATATTACTGGAAAGGCAAAGTGATTTATGAATTTCCATATTAAAACATGAATAATAATTTAAAAGCATATGTTTAAAGAAACTCATAAACATGAGTTATTAAGTTCTATAATACAAAACAACTGGTTAAACAAAACTATAGGTATTAAAAACTAAACATTTAAGGTAATTTTAAATAAATAGTTGGTAAACATTTTCTGATAAATACATTTTTATTTATGATATCCGAGCTGGCAAAAGTCTTGCCTATAAAAAATGTTCATGCAGACATTTTAGCATTGTAAAACTTATCAAACATTGTGCATATCTTGTTACAATACTTTTGCATAATTCTATTTCTATTTTAAAATTAAGTCAATTAAATTAACTTTTAAGTGATTACAAAGGTATTGTGTTGGAGATTTTTTTGTTTGGGAGAATTTATTTTTAGTAACATTTTTGTGAAGTGTTGTGAAGTGTTTAGCAAAAAAGAGATATTTTGATTTGTTAAAGTATTTGTTATTCTTTATTGTAAATTGAAAAGGTGCATTTACACGAAAATAAACTTTTTTAAAAACATTGTTTAAATTGTATTTGATGTTTTATATTTACTGAAAATAAATTGACACATTTTGGATATAGCAAAAGGCAGGAACGCATTTGACACTGTAAGGTACAAAGTGTCTTGTCACTGGTACCTTCATGGATCAGATTTGTACCTTTGATGAAGGTACAATGTTGTATCCAGGTTTTAAAAACAAAAGGTACATTTTAGCTTCCCATGGTACAAATCATGTCCTTAAATGTACAAACTGCAATGGTATAAATTTGTTTCTTTGTCTTAAGGTACAATTCTGTCCATAATAAGGTACTGCCCCAGTGACAAGGGTTTTTACTTTCTTTGTACCGTTTTTCTTATATATTATAGGGGCTCTGTAAAGATTATACCACTGATTTATTTAGGCTAATATTCATTAGTAAAACAAATAAAATAATGGCATGTGGAAAAAACGTGTACGGGGGCTGGACATACCCTCTGGGGTCTTCCTTAACTGGGTTGACAGTAGGCAGTGGTCATTTTTCAGTCTTGCTTTCTCTGAATAATTTTCTGCATCAGTAATTTTTCCGGGTTATTATTTTAAGACCGTCCAATATCGATTTTTATCTGAAAGGCCTACTTTTATGATTTAGTGTGCACTTCTAAAATATACTAATAATGCATATGCGTTTACGTGGTGTCAAATGTACTTGTTTTTGAATATAAAACGCGTTCCAGATTTAGTCTGTGATTGCATAACACGATTGTGCGCTCCTCTCCCGTAGGCTGCTCATGCGCTTCTCAAAGTGGAGGGAACCAGAGGGAGGGAGCTCGGGCACGCGCGTGCATACACAACTATGTAACAGCCGCGTACTGTAATATTCATGCACGGAGATTTACGAGAATAAAAATATATATCATAAACGACGGGAATTTTAAAAAGCCAGGTAAGTTGTTCTTGCTTTCTATGACACATTCTGGTGGTTAATTTTGTTTTCAAATCAAAAGAACAATGTAATGGCGCGGCGTGCCAAATACGCATCTTCAGCGCGCTGGATTAGAGTTTGTTTACTAAGCTTCTCGTGCTCGAGTTCACAGGGCGCAGTGTTCATAGTGAATAAATCCTGCATATTTATTGAAAAAAAATCACTTTTGCTTAAGAGCTGCAGAGCATGTAACAGCACGACTAGAACGTTTAATTCAATTTGTTCATTATTAATGACACATGTGCGCTGTATTATGCAATTGCAATCTTTTCGGGGCTGCATGTTTTTCCAGTGTTAGGCTACTGCAACTGAATCCTGCTACTTCAGCTAAACAGTAGCTTTAAATCACTCGACAGGCCCACACAAATCCTCAAACACAGATGTTAAAATATAAATGATTATGTTTGCAAACATGCGCGCGCACAGCTATTCTGACTCAAACCGAGCAAAACGCGTTTCGTCTAATTTAAAAACATAACAAAGGGTTCCAGTGGTTGGTGTATTTGGTTTTGAAATGTTTTACAGACACGTTTTGCTGGTTAAGATGAAGTCACTTGTGCAAAAGTGTTGGATTGGTTATTGGTTGGTTTGTGGAACTTTAAAAGCAGGGATTCCTGCAGCGAGGTTGGACACACACACACCCACGAGCTTTAGGGCGCTTTAAGTACACCGTGTTACCAAACCTTTGTCAGGGGAGCCAAGTACTGACGACTGACTTAAATTCTCAGAAATAAACGTTCGAAAGCTCACACTGTTGCAGTACTCAAGTGTTATAAAAGTACAAAAATGTAGCTTTTGAATACAGTCCCAGTGACAGTAATTTAACTTCTGAGAGTGTACAAACTTTAAATACTTTTTTTAGCATTGCAACTAGCATAACTCTGTGTGAAATCTTTCAAAAAGTTTGAGTGTTTGTGATTTCTTTATTTAAATAAATTAAAAGCTTCATTAAAATAGGCATATGCATATTGGCTACAGTATCATAGAATATGGTGATATATTACAGTGGTATTGTTGACACAAAAATTACAAGAAGTTGACAAATTATTTTATGTTGCTTTAACATATTTTAATAATAAATAAAATGTAAGTAGAGATGACTGGAAAAGTTAATTTGATTCAACTAAAAATATATAGCAAGAGTTTATTTACAGTGTAGGTAAAGACTCCAAAGTGTAACTATAAATGAAAACTACATTTAAAAAATATATCATTAATTCATTTGTTTATTCAAGAACATTTTAATGCACACTGTAGATCAAATGTTACCAAATCTATCTCAAATTTTAGTGATGTTAAACGTGTTCATCCACATGTATACACATTTTTATTTCAAGACATAGCGGGTTCAGACTCATAGTGGCTCAGTGGTTAGCACTGTTGCCTCACAGGAAGATGGTCGCTAGTTCGAGTCCCGGCTGGGTCAGTTGGCATTTCTGTGTGGAGTTTGCATGTTCTCCCTGTGTTAGCATGGGTTTCCTCTGGGTGCTCAGGTTTCTACCAGTCCAAATACATGCAGTATAGGTGAATTGAGTAACTAAATTGGCCATGGTGTATGAGTGTGTGTGTGCATGTGAGAGTATATGGATGTTTTCCGGTACTGAGTTGCCGCTGGAAGGGCATTTTCTGCGTAAAACATATGAAAGAATGAAGAGACTATAAAGAAAGTACAACAGCACATATGCTAATAATCTAAACTTGTTTTGATGTTGACCTACAAACTCACATGCAAATGCCATGTGCAAAGCATCTCCCATGGGCAATATTAAATTTTTTCTGTACAATGCATTTCACAAAAAACATTAGCTATCCTTTTTGGAGCACACATGAATGCGACACTCTTGGAGAGCAGCTTTTTAATCTGATAACCCTGATACCTTTGAATTGAATGCATGAATCTAGCGAGTTTATCTGAAGTTGACATTGAGTACGTTTACATGGACACCAATAATCCGATTTTTATTCGATTAAGACGATACTCTGATTAAGAGTCTATGTAAACAGCGATTTTTGATTAATTTAATCCGATTAAGGTCATAATTGAACTAAACAGAAATCGGATTAAAACATGTGGAGTATGCCGATTTTAGTGGCATTATTGAAGTGCAGTACAGGCTTGTAAACACCACAATCAAACTATTACTGTCGTGTAGGATTTTCACCATGTTTTGTGACAGGATATTTCATACACACACGGCTGTTTGACATTATTCTCTGCAACTACCAAGTCTGTGAAGGACCACAGACACCTGCATCGCAAAATGCTGATGTTTTTTTCCCATATGGCGAGCCATATCAATTCCATTATAACTACACTCTTCCAGTAGTTCATTCTTGCATCCAATATCTTGTTTGTCACGGGGGCATGCATGAAATGTTCCTAAATGAAATTGAAAGTGTCAAACTGCAGTTAAAGGCAACAAATTAAGAATGAAACACCCGAAATTACATGAAACTCCACAGGAAATGTGGTATATATGTGAAATTATGTGCTATAGCATGTAAAAACGGGATCATGACAGGAACATTGAAAAAGCAACTCATGTAAACACCTTAATTATACTATTGTCTTACTCAGATTACAACAAACAATTCGATTACTGATGTCCATGTCAACATAGTCACTTGTCTTATTGTCAGTAGTGTTGTTATCTGGCACATCATGATAACCCAGCTAAGTTGTGGTGGTAGCATTTAGCGATACTGCTATGTTTGATGTTTTTATCTTCCAGACCACCAGCTTTCGCAGTGGTAGTGTTTTGGTGAGCGTGTTTCTGCAAAGAGCAGATATTCATATTTAGTTGCCCTGAAGGTGTGTGCATGAGGAAGGTGTTCGTCTGGTTCAGCAAACCCAAATGCACAGACACAAACAAAGCTCGCTCTTTCTGCCTCACTGGTAATGAACTCTGACAGAAGGCCCATTGACGCATTCACAGCCTTTAAATGATTTTCCTATCAAAATATGTTCACTGTAGAGGCACAAATGTGAGCAAACACACATGATTATCTGGCTTAATAACAACATGTTGTAGTATTGACTAGTTCAGGCAAGGCTAACGTTCAGTTTGTGAAGCTTAATTTATTATGTATTGACTCATTCCCTATGACAATGGTCTCAAACTCAATTCCTGGAGTTCCAACCACCTCCAACTCACACCTGCTTAATGGTCTCTAGTAGTCTTGATCACCTTGATTAGTTGCTTTAGCTGTGTTTAATTAGGGTTGGAGCAAAACTGTGCAGAGCTGCGGCCCTCCAGGAATACAGACCCATGCCCTATGAGAACTTTCATTGTTTTTAAGTATCCTCTGTCTTTTTGCATACTCTACAAATTTGATCGTACATACACAGTGGTTTTTAAAGCAATAAATGAATGTGCCAAACCAGAAAAGGAGCCCATAGCACAAATGTGTTTGTTTATGTGTTGCAGACATTGCTTTTTTCCACTTCTCCAGCTCCAGCTCCATATTTGTGCCAAGCTGTTTGTTATGAAACACATGGGTACTACTATGTGGTGTAGTTGAGTTGGAGGTGTGGCATGCCAGAATATCTCATTAAGTTGATATATTTTTCTTTTGCCTCTGCAATTATTGTCAGAAGCAGCTGTCAGCTGTATCACTCAAGGGCAATTCAGGCTTATGTCGCAAGCAGCTTTTACCGCATTCCTCAACCACAGTTAAGGTACACACATCAAAAAATATGAGGAACTATGAAGTGACATGATACACATTTGCTTCGTTACTCTCCAATAAATCTAAGTCAACTATGAAATGTATTATTTTTTAAAGGGGGCTTTTTGTGTAAATTTGACTTTTTAAAGGGCACCTATGATGAAAATCATCTTTTGTAAGCTGTTTGGACAGAACAGTGTGTAAGAATAGTGTGTCCACAGTCATTTTATGATGATAAAAACACAGTAAGTCTCTTTTTATTTCCTGGCGTTAAAATAGGACCCAAATTCCTCCCATTTTGAGGCCCGCCACAACGTGAAGTAGGGGTGCGGTTTCCCCATGTGTGACTCATCGTTGCAACTTCAAAACAAATACATCAAATAATAATCATTGGGAAAGATTTTACTGCAGTATTTCTCACAAACGTTATGTGAGATCTGCTTCCCTTTATGTCTGTCACTGTGCTTTTTATCTGACACAGCCAAGGCAGAGGTTGAGGCACACACTGACACGCATGTGGGAACGGTGGGCAGGGAGAACTAGCAATGAATGCACAGGTACACAAAACAGCTACAATGTGCTCAAAGCAGAAAGTTCAATACTCTGAAAACTATAATAAATAATCTGATGGGTGTTTTAAGCGGAAACTTTACTGACACATCCTTAAAACACAAAAGTCTGATTTTAAATCTTATAAAAGAAAAAAAATAGGTGCCCTTTAAACAAATGTGTGGTGACGGTATGTGCACACAACCACTCTTAAATAATAAATATCCTTTTTTTATTCAACATAAATCATAAGCATTGTCTCAGAACACACCATTTGCAGAAAATGCATAATGTGACATTACAGTTTACATGCGCCACCCACAATGCCTGACAGATTGTGGCAAAAAGACATCTTAAGTATTTTGTAGTGCATGGAATGACAACAGAACTGTAAGTAAAATAATTGAAACATGTTGATCTACAAGGTGGGCGGTGGCGGAGTGGGTAGCACTGTCGTAGCGTCACAGCAAGAAGGTTGCTGGTTCGGGCCTCGGCTGGGTCAGTTGGCATTTCTGTGTGTTTACATGTTCTCCCCGTGTCCATGTGGGTTTCCTCCGGGTGCTCCGGTTTCCCCCACAGTCCAAAGACATGGTATTGGTGAATTGGGTAAGCTAAATTGGCCGTAGTGTATGTGTGTGAATGAAAGTGTATGGGTGTTTCCCAGTGATGGGTTGCAGCTGAAAGGGCATCCGCTGTGTAAAACATATGCTGGATAAGTTGGCGGTTTATTCTGCAGTGGCGACCCCAGATTAAGAGACTAAACCGAAAAGAAAATGAATGAATGTATAAAAGTGTGTAGAAACAAAGTTGGAACTAAACTCTGCAGGGCTGCGGCTCTCCAGGAATTTCTCACCCCTGATCTACAATGTAAACTGCACAAACTTGCAGCCCAAATGTTTGATTGATATAAGTTTAGATGACTAGAAAATCAGCAACAACAAAAAAAAAAAAATGCAGGCAACAAGAATCTATTTACAGTGTAGGCAACAGCTCTAATGTGTATCTAAGTGAAAATTACATTTTAACATTTATTCATTCATTTTCTTTTCGGCTTAGTCCCTTTATTAATCAGGAGTCGCCACAGCGGAATGAACCACCAACTTATCCAGCATATGTTTTACGCAGCGAATGCCCTTCCAGTCGCAACCCAATACTGGGAAACACCCATCCACTCTTGCATTCACACACATACACTACGGCCAGTTTAGCTTGCCCAATTACCGCGTGTCTTTGGACTGAAGGAAACCGGAGCACCCGGAGGAAACCCACGCGAACACAGGGAGAACATGCAAACTCCATGTTTTAACATGATTTTATAATGTATTAATTCATGTAATTTTATGAAACAGACATCTAATAACTTTTGTAAATATTAAGAGTCTAGTTTATTAAGTATTCTCAAATTATGTTTACCCCAGACATTGTTTTTCTAAATAGGATAATCTTTAGTATGGATAAATCATTATAACATTAAAACTGCCATGGCAAAATGATGAGTAATTTACTGAATTGGTTTATTCATTAAGAAATAAAACTTTATTATTCTGTATCCTTGAATGATTGACTCATTCAATTCCTCCAACACTGATTTATTCAGAAATGAAGCACAGTAGTGTTGCACTGAAACAACGAAATGTTCTGCACCAGCTTTTTTGAACATTAACAACTTATTAATTGTTGTATAAAATCAGGATCGGCGGCACAGTAGGTAGTGCTGTTGCCTCACAGCAAGTAGGTCGTTGGTTGTTTGGATGTTTCCCAGAGATGGGTTGCAGCTGGACGGTCATCCGCTGCGTAAAACATATGCCGGATAAGTTGGTGGCTCATTCCGCTGTGGCGACCCTGGATGAATAAAGGGACTAAGCCAAAAAGAAAAAGAATGAAAGAAAATCAGGATCTCATTTGCAATTACACGCTCCCCATGATAATCAGGAAAACGTCACTCTTGGTTGTGTGATTAACTTAATTACATCATGTTTTATAAATATGACTTGTTTATTAATAGATTTTTTGCTTTCATATCATATCATATACAATAATAGAGTCTTTCTGACAGGTTTGAGTCTGTCTTTCTGAATACTTTTGGACTCTTCATGTGTGTTTTGCTTTTAGGTTTTTTTTTAGTTTTTTCCAAAGTGAGTGACATATTTGATAATGTCAGGTTGCACATTGTCCAAACAAAACTACCGTATAATCATGTGACAAATATCGCATAGCCATATTTTGTACCAGATTTCTGTTAAAGTAATGTAGATATTGGTGATCTTTCGATGTTGGTGGCAAACTACATTTGTAAGACCAAAAAGCTGTGTTAAAGTAGTCATAGATTAATAATTGTTAATCACCCCCCCCCCCCCTGATATTTCTGATATCAGAAATCCCCCCCTGGATTTCTGATATTATATCTGTTATTCAGATAGAGAGACTCAGATTTTTAAGGAATAGCTCCATAAAAACATTTTTGGCTACTTGGGGTCAATTTCTTGATTTATTTGACAAATCTATATCTCAAGAGTAATCCAGTGACCCCTCTGAGGTTTAAGTTATATACCCTCTCTAGTTTTGATCATATGTTTTGTGACTTTGATGTGTGTCTTTTTTTGTTGTCTCTTTTCTTTTTTGTTTTCTTTTATATTGTCTTTTATATGTCTACAGTACGAGCTGATGTTTGTTCTTGTTCTGTGTGTATATATATCTATATAAAAAACTTGAAATAAAGTAATTAAAAGTAGCCAGAGACAGAGACTTTTATGTGAGTGATTTTTCTTACTTTTAAAAAAAATGGTTCTATTATTACTATTGTAAACCATCTACCATTTCTTCCATAGGATGGCATTTCCTGTAGATATTCTGACAAATGTGGATCACGAGTCCTTAGAGCAGGCAGCAGAGGAATACATGTCTCAGCTTTCATATAGAAAAACTGAGTACCTCACCCTGCCTAATTCCAAACAGGTAATATGAGTGTCATCTACTGTATAATGTCTCTATAATGTCTGTGTAATTCATTAGTACATCATTAGCTTATATTATTCCCTTTAAATACAAAGCTCTGTCATGATACTCCATTGGGCATGCAGGCAAATAGTTCTTATTCTGTCTTTCTAAAAAGCATACTACTCCACATTTAAATAGCTCAGTGTTGTTTGCGCTGGCAGTCTGCAGTGCATTTTGGATACCCTCCTCGACCCCAGCTCTATCTATGTATAGATCCAACATAGGCTCATTCTGAATACGTAGCCCTATATACAGGTCAATCTGTGCTTTTTTAAAACACTGTTGGTTGGGTTTATGGAAGGGGGAGGGTGGGGGTATCAGTCGGTTGCTCAGTCGGTCGACAACAGACTCTGGTGGATTTGCGAAAACAAAAACTGAAAAAATGTAGCTCCTGGGACGTATTTTTCTCTCTCCAGAAATGTATATAGGGGTATGTAATCAGAATGAGTCTGGGTTGTATAGATCTGTTTGTTTGCAGCAACAATGTGTTAAATTCTCAGACACCATGTTTGTGAATATTCTTTTGTTTGTGTCTCAGTGCTTGCTCTGTACTAAATAATTACGTATTTCTGTCATGACAACTTTCAGAGACAGCATGAAATAAAATAAAGACACTCACAAAAGAAAAAAAAAACTAAACAATTTACGACATTTATGTATGGCGTAGTGGAAAGTGCACCGACACATGCGCTCCGGTGTTCGCGGCGACCCGGGTTCAATTCCCGCCTCTAGGTCCTATGCCGATCCTTCCCCTCTCTCTATACCCCACACTTTCCTCCTTCAATTCTGTCTAATGTTCTGTCAAAATAAAGGTTAAAACCCCTAAAAATGTATTATAAAAAAAAGAATTAATGCTGTCCAGCTTTGTGGCTAAAGTAACAAAAGTCCATTCAAATAGATAAAAGTACCTGATTTTATTCTTACATTAACATGGATACAATGGGCCACTTTCCTTTGTTATAGATATAGTACCAAATCTCTCTGAGAGTTGTCATGACAAAAACAAGAAATGTATCTTTCTTTTTTAAAAAGTTGGTAGTTAAAACAGGGTATCTGCGGTGTCTTAAAAAGTCTTAAAATTCAAAAACTAAATTTCTTAAATCCATTATTACACAAACAAAAATATTGTGTTGTAGGTCTAAAATCATTTTAAATGGGTCTTTATTTTGATATGTCCATGTAAAGCTATACCCAATTAGCCCAACACCCACCCAAAAGCTAACAATATATTTCAATAAAAGTTTTTAGAAATGTTTATTAATATATAAACTCTATTTATATATTAATATGGTTTAATTATCTTCCTTACAATAACATATGTTTTTAGGGTTTTAAATTGGCCATTAAAAATATTTAGCATTTTGCCTTGTGTAAGTCTGAAATTTCATTCATTATGGTCTTAAAATGGTCTTAAAAAGTCTTAAATTTGACTTGATGAAACCTGTAGAAACCCTGTTAAAAGTTATAAGAAACATTTTATCTTTTTCAAGTATGTTTCCTCATTAACAGATAAAGATTGGTCTCAATGTGAGTTTCGTCCCTCTATATGGGACAGATACTAAAAAGAAGATCCTTGCATTGTTCTCGCCTGACGACTCTATCACAGGTAATATGGCTATGAAAATCTGAATCACTTGCATATATTGTGATGTTACCGCTATCTATTTTACATGACATATTGAATTTTATCTACTGTACAGTTGTAGGGCTTTATTTGCTGGGTAAGTGGTGGGGAGTTGAAGACATACTTAAAACAGCAGATCCTTCCAGAACAGGCTTGATCAAGGTCAGTGTTTTCTCTCTTTTATGTAATGCTTCAGTGGCCTAAAACTGCCATCATTAATATTTTGTTTAACTGCAAATGTATTTATTATTTGAAATAGCGTGCATAACTACTTCAGCACTACTGCCATGTTTATGCCAGGTCAGCACTCTTGGGGAGAGGATAGTCCTGTATGTCCTCAACAGAATTGTGCTGAGAAATGAGAAGAGCAGTGAAGAGGTTTTATTCCTCTGCCATGGCGAGCATGAATCTGCAAAAATACTGTGGAAGGATGGAGTGGCCATTGGCTTTTACTCATTCAAACCAAAAGGTAATGATAGTTCTTATGAAGCCTTGTCTATACTTTTTGATCAATATTTCCTGGCGGTATTGTAGAGTGATGTTGCTTAGCTACTTTTCTACCGAAAATACACAACAAAACTGTTTCTGGTCCTTCAGATCAGTCATCTGCAAATTTTAAGATCCTTCAATCAGAATGATAGCAGCAAATCTCGTGACCAGCTTGGAGCTACCAGTAGCAGTTGTTCAGTGGAAGTGGAGCAAGGAAAAGGAGGATGAACTCAAAGCTTAATATTTAATGATTTTATTTATAGGGTTTTTATGTAATTTAATGTTTACAATTCCTACAGCTGTGGAATTTAACCCTTTCACAGATATGATAACACGCGTGTGATTAGCCAGACTGGTCCCTGGAGCGTACGATTATACCTCTGTGATTAAAACATTAAGATTGCATGTCATTTACTGATAAATTCAAATATTCTTTCCCACAATGGTTTGAGCTGAGGTAGGGATGAGGAGTAGACTCCAAAAGAGTTGATTTCTTGACTCTTAATGGACGTAGTATGGAATCGACTCCAGGACAGGTTATTGACCAGTTAACGAATGAGCGTCTGTTGCCATTAAAAAAATACAGAAATTAACAACTTTAAATTTCAATTTTGTGTGTGCCTTGTGTGACTGTCTGCTATGCCACATTATTTTGTTTACTCAGTAGGCCTACTCAGTATTCAAGCATCAAACATTTATATTAATAAGTTATTTAGGCTATTTTATGGTTTTTTTTAAAACACTGTTTATATGCTGAATTTGGGTGTTTTTTTTCTTTGTTTATAAACTGCTACACTTCTTTTCATTAAACATTTTGATAATAAATTTATGTTTTAACTTTCTGTCTCCAAGATTGCAGGCAATTTTTTAAATAATCTAAATAAGACAATTAAAATATGCTATAAAAAATTGTAGGCTAATAACTATTTTACTTTTAACTGCAGCCGAACAGCATTGTATAAAGCGTGATTAATGTTTAATTCTTGCTCTGTTTTAAGTGAATGTAATTGGAGTTTATTCTGGAGTCTATTTCCAAAATTAGGAGTTGAGAACTCAAAAAATAAAAAATAAAAAATAAACGGAACCGAACACCCCTAAGCTGAGGTATAGAAAGAGGCACATGGTGCTTGTAATAAATCACAGTTTATCAGTGCTCTAAAACACATAACGTTTATTTTAGGTTTCAGACTTTCAAATACACATATGTACTAGCAAAACATAACATTTATGGTTTGCAAAATACAAGCTGATGTCTATGGATATGGCTAATAATAATTATTTTTAAATATAATTGGATGATGTGCTTTATTCACACTGTTTATGTCACTGTTTACTCTCTAACAGTTAAACATCTGCTTACTCTCATGTATTTTGGGAGAAAATTATGAACTAACATGTTCCAGCAAATCCAGCAGCTCGGATCTCTTCAACAGTATAGAAATACCCATCAAATATCAAACAATGATCATTACTAAGCTGTTTAAATAATGAAATACACATGATGTATATACATGATGATTGGAATATCAGATATATCAGAATATCATATATTTCACAATAAAATTTCTACATTTATTAATATTTGCAGGAAAGGGAAGAAAAACAATATACAGTATGCATAAATAACTGGGGCTGTGGTGTTATGAGATAAAATTGATGCAGTATAGTCACATAGTTATACAAAAGTATTTAAAATGTACATGTGAACGGGTTAAAGGTGCTGTAAGTGATTTAGCTTCCTTGTATACTATTGTGTAGGTGTAAAGTTTGTCTGTGTTTGTTTTGTGCTTCCTTTTCATGCATTCATTATATTAGCTTTATTATTATTATGCTTCACTTCTGCTATGATAAATAAACATCCACTCTTGCATTCAGCTAGTGAGAGCTGTTCAAGAACATTAAACTTTACGATTGGGGCTCTGAGCAGGCTTCTGGGAGCAGATGGTAACAATGACCTTTTGTTGTGCTAAATAGGTGACCTGTGTCCCACCAGGTTGCCCATTGACAGAAACATTACCAAGAGTTGCCAGGCAACATTGCTCAAAAAATTACCTCATGTATCATTACATTTAGACCTTAATTATTAGATACATCATATTACTCTTCATTTACAGGTAGCTTGTGCAGAAACTTTGTGACCCAGTGCTATCAGCTTCCTGTCATGGATACGGTGTTTGTCAGGAAGTGTCACCGAGGCAAGGATCATGGCGTAAAGATACTGGAAGATTTTGTTTGTAGCTTCAGAAATGAGGACACAGGGTTGAAATTTCCTCTTTCTGAAGCTATGTATAAAGGTATGGAAACAATCCTACATTCTGGCCAGTCACATTTTCTCACATTCTAACAGATAATGTTCTTGTAAACAACTGTTTCTCTACATACAGTTTGTGAAAAGTACTTGAGAATATATCCAGCAAACAAAGAGTTCCTGTGGGAAGTAGAATATACAGGAAGCTTTTTCCAGAGAACTCTAATAGCGAAGAGGCTACAAGGGTTGAATCAAAAAGGTATGGAAAATATCTGTATTTGTAGCTGCATTGTCACTTTTCCTAATCAGGGCTTTTTTTATAGATATGTTTAAAGGGCACCTATGATAAAATCATCTTTTGGAAGCTGTTTGGACAGAACTGTGTGTAGGTATATATATGTGTCCACAGTCATACTTGAGAAATAGAAACACAATAAGTCTCTTTTTTTATTTCCTGATGTTAAAATTGGACCTAAATCCTTCCCATATTGAGGCCGACCACAATGTGACTTAGGAGTGCAGTTTCCCCACCCACCGAATTGATTGACAGCTTTTTATTAACATGTCTCCATAGTAACGTGTAGAATCATATTAACAATTAGGATGTGCACAAAGCAACTGGGATAAAAAGATCTGTTCAGCTCTCTGTGATCATCAGTCATCATCAAATGTGATCAAGAATGAGTGTTTCAAGTTTAAAACGTTTCTAAAACAGTGAATGTTTGTAATAAATACAGTAAAATCGCTACATAATTCATCACCACAGCTGCATGTCTTTTATATGTGTGGACGTTAAATGAGATTTATTTTGTACATTAACATAATGGATGTCCATACAGCAGTGGATATTAATATGTATTCTGTCACATTTAATGTGCAAAAACAGTGCAAAGCTAAACGTGTGTGCGCGCACAAAAAACTTTATAAAAACATTGTGTGTGACTCATCATTGCAGAAAGGCTTGAATTAACTCTACGACAAATATATCAAAGTTTTTACTGTAGTAAGGGAGATCATTCTGCTTAGTTTTTGTCTATCACTGTGCTGTTTATCTACTTGAAGGCTATAGCTCTGACATGCACGTGGGAATGGTGGGCGGGAACAACCAGCTCATTTGCATTAAAGACAACAAAAACTACAAGGCAACAAAAACAAAAAGATTACAATCACTTAACAGTTCAAATTTCCCAGATTTAAAAAGGTAAAATAAAAAAATCTTATGGATATTTTCAGCTGAAACTTTACAGACACATTCTGGAGACAAAAGACTTATCTTAAATCTTAAAAAGGGATAAAATAGGTGCCCTTTAAAGTTTCTCACTGAAGATTTCTCAGCAGATATTACCATTTATGATTAGTTGGGTGGATGAACTTATCCATTAGGATGTTCTAGTTAAACTGTCATGAATTTACAGCCCTAATAATGTAACACCTTGTAAACAGAAAAGGACCACGTTGTGAGCAAACTTATTTTTGAGGAAGAAGATGCCACTGCTCCAATGGAAATTGAGATCACAAAGATTCAGGAAACCACTGAATCCACAATGGAAATTGAGGTAAAACAAGAAACAACATTCAGTTTTTTTCTGAATTGAATAACAATGATTTGATTTAGTATAAAGAAAATATAAGAAAACATATTTACAGTGATACAGTAGATTAAATGATTAACTTAATCCAAATATCACAAAATTGAAGTAGGAAAAAATGAATTAGAGATAGAAATAAAAATAAATTGCCACTTTGTTATAGATGTTTGGCATATTCTTTTTTGTACTGAAATTTGTATTGATATTGACATTACTTCGCTGATCAAACACTAGTAACTCCACTACAAACATCGGATAATTTCCTTCTGTCTCTCAAAATCCACATTTCTCCTGAGCCACCACACACTCCAACTCTAGTTGCCTTTCGCAGAAACCTACGCTCTCTCTCTCACCCAATAGACTATCCACCATTGTTTCAGACTCTCTTCCTCCATCTTGCAAACTCTCTGCACTTGATACGAACAGTGCCACTGATACACTCTGCTCCACACTAGCATCATGTCTAGACAGACTATGTCCTCTTACATCCAGGCCAGCCCGTGCCAGTCCTCCTGCACCCTGGCTCTCTGATGTTCTCCGTGAGCATCGCTCAAAACTTCGGGCTGCTGAGAGAATTTGGCGAAAAACTAAAAATCCTGAACAGCTCATAACATACCAAACTCTTCTGTCCTCTTTCTCGGCTGAGGTTACTTCTGCAAAGTAACAGTGCCACCAATCCTCGCTTACTTTTTAAAACATTTTCCTCCCTCCTCTCTCCTCCTCCTCCACCCGCATCCTCCACACTCACTACTGATGACTTTGCCACATTCTTTTGCACCAAAACTGGAAAAATCAGTGCTCAATTTGCGGCACCTGCAACAAACACGCAAGATACACCACCAACACCACACACTCACCTCTTTTTCCTAGCTCTCTGAGTTTGAGGTGTCCAATCTCGTGCTATCTAGCCATGCAACCACCTGTCCGCTTGATCCCATTCCCTCTCATCTCTTGCAAGCCATTTCTCCTGCAGTCATACACAGACTCACTTAATTAACACATCTATTGACTCTGGTTTATTCCCTACTTCATTTAAGCAGGCTAGGGTAACCCCACTGCTAAAGAAACCCAACCTGGATCAAACGCTACTTGAAAACTACCGACCGGTATCCCTGCTTCCATTCATGGCCAAGATTTTGGAGAAAGTAGTGTTCAATCAAGTCTTGAACTTTCTTACTCAAAACAACCCCATGGACAACAAGCAATCTGGCTTTAAGAAAGGCCACTCAACTGAGACTGCCCTGCTCTCGGTCATGGAGGATCTCAGACTGGCTAAAGCAGACTCATCTGTCCTCATGTTGCTGGATTTATCAGCTGCTTTTGACACTGTAAACCACCAGATCCTGCTATCTACGCTTGAGTCACTGGGCGTTGCAGGCACTGTTATTCAATGATTCAGTTCTTACCTCTCTGACAGGTCATTCAGGGTGTCTTGGAGGGGAGAGGTGTCCAACCTACAGCATCTAAACACTAGGGTACCTCAGGGCTCTGTTCTTGGGCCACTTCTCTTCTCCATCTACACGACATCTTTAGGACCAGTCATCCAGAAACATGGATTTTCCTACCACTGCTATGCTGATGATACCCAGCTATACCTCTCTTTTCACCCTGATGATCCCTCGGTTCCAGCTCGCATCTCAGCCTGGCTGTCAGACATTTCACAATGGATGAAAGATCATCATCCTCAGCTTAACCTCGCGAAAACGGAAATGCTTGAAGTTTTTGCCAACCCAACTCTACACCATAACTTTTCAGTCCAGATGGATGGGGCAACCATTACTGCATCCAAAATGGTAAAAAGCCTTGGAGTAACGATTGATGACCAACTAAACTTCTCTGACCACATTTCTAGAACTGCTCGATCTTCGCACTCTATAACATCAGAAAGGTCCGACCCTTCATATCTGAACATGCAGCTCAACTTATTGTTCAAGCTCTTGTTCTCTCCAAACTGGATTATTGCAACTCTCTACTAGCCGGGCTTCCAGCTAATTCTATCAAACCTCTTCAGCTGCTTCAGAACGCAACAGCACGAGTGGTCTTTGATGAACCCAAAAGAGCACATGTCACTCCGCTACTCACCCGTTTGCACTGGCTGCCAGTTGCTGCTCGCATCAAATTCAAAGCTCTGATGTTTACTTACAAAGCGACCTCTGGCTTTGCTCCTTCTTATCTGCTCTCATTTCTGCAGATTTATGTGCCCTCCAGAAACTTGCATTCTATGAATGAACGTCGCCTTCAAGAAACGACTAAAAACTCAACTATTTAGTCTCCACTTTCCTTTCTAATCTTAATTGCCTCTCTGGCTATACCACTAACTGTACTCTCAAAAAAAAAAAAAAAAACATTACTAATGCTTTGCTTCTTAGACTTTACACACCTGAAACTTGTCTATAGCACTTGTTCACTGCTGCTCTTATAGTTGTGTAAATTGCTTCCTTGTCCTCATTTGTAAGTTGCTTTGGATATAAGTGTCTGCTAAATGACTAAATGTATATGTAAATATAAGATTTTTCAGCCAATGCACAAAGAAAATAACTGAATTTTTAAATCTAAGTTAACACACTGTTTATTTAAATTTAAACTTAATCTTATTTTGAACTTGATCTTTATATTAACTTTACCACTTTAGGAGACCATCACAGACATAATGAAAGGCAAGTATGGTTTTGGTTTTAACATTAATTTACTCTGAAAAATAAAATATCTTTCCAGCCAAATATAACTGATGTTCTTCGCTGTTACAGATGACATACCTGTCACAAGACGTAGTACAAGTAGCAATCTGAAACGTAGGGGTATCAGAGAAAATTCAGAAGAGAGGCTTTCAGAGAACATTATCAGGTAACATTATGTGTCAGTACTTTACTATGTTACAGTATTATGTACTACACTATTTACACAATCAGCTATGTCTTTAAAAGGGTGGAAGACATTGAGGCAGGAGTGGCAACTGAGGGGAGTCTTGATAACACTTTTCCTGTAAAAGATTCAGAAACTGTGATTAGGGTATGTATCTAGCCAAAAATGTTTGTGGTTGCTTGATTGCATAACAAATTGAACAATATTACTACCATACATTATTTTCTTAAAGAAACCCATTTTTTTGGAAATAGGCTCATTTTATAAGACCCCTTATAGTTAAACAATTGAATTTTACAATTTTTGAATCTTTTGAGTCAATCACTGGGTCTGGTGAGAGCATTTGCTTAGCATAGCTCAGCATAAATCATTGAATCAGATTAGACCATTAGCATCTCACTCAAAAATGACTAAAGAGTTCAAAGCTTGATTTAAATCTTGACTCTTCTGTAGTTACATTGTGTAGTGAGAACGCGCTGATATTTTAAAGAAAATAAATAATAATATTTAAAGAAAATTAATGAAACTCTTTGTTCAATTTTGAGCATGTGTTAATGATCTAATTCACAAATCTGATTGAATGATTTATGCTAACTAAGCTAAAAGTGCTCCTACCAGACCCAGAGATTGGCTGAATGGATTCAGAATTGATAAAACTTAACTCAAAACTCAACTGAGCCTATTTCCATAAAAGTGGAGTGTTCCTTTACAATGCAATTTTTCAGTACATCAACATCTTTCTTCTTTCATTTGGCAGGGTACAACAGACACGGTAACTGCGACTGTCACAAGAATATCAGCGTTTAGAGGTTCACAGAAAGAAATGGGAAAATACATAATTACAGCAACATCAGATGGGAATCCAGTCACTCACCTCACCACATCTGAGGAAATAAAGAGTAAAAAAGGCAGTAAAGAGGAATTTGAAATGGTTAAGGAGCATACTGTTGAAATACAAGGAACCATTATAGGGTCTACTGATCAAAGTCAAATTCAGTCTGTGGTGAATGTGGAGATTGTCAAGATGAGTACAGGAACTGAAGAGGAACAACATGAGAATTTAGAAAATATCATAGATGTTGAGAAAGAAAAATCTGTGAGTGAGACAGGGAAGGGGGAAATAAAACAAATGTTGGATAAACTCGAAGGGGGAAATGCTCAGAGTGAGACTGATAAAACATTTAACAGTACTGAAGTTTTGCAAGAGATTACAGAGCAACCTGAAATACACGCTAAACTAAGGGAAAAAGAACAGGTTTATTGGGATGAGGAAATAACAGAGAGGAAAGAAAGAGAAGGAAGTGAGGTTATGGAAGTTCAGGGAAAGGACCTAATTGAGGAAAACAGAAATGACAACTTAGGTCCAGAAAAATGTGAAGCCTTGCATAAAGACACAGTTCTGCAGCAGTCTGTGGAAATAAAAGACCAAACAGAGATGGAAGTTCTTTGTACTGAAGAGGTCTTATGTGAACAACAAAAACAGTGTGAGGCTGAAAAAGTCTCTGAACCACACCAAAGAAAGACATACAAGGGCACAGGATTTGAAAAAGCTAAGAAAAATAAAGTAGGCCCTGATGATACAAAACAGGTATTCAGCCAAAGTAAACTGACTCAAAAGAGAACATCACCTGAAACTCCATCAAGGAGATCCAAAAGACTCAGGCATGAACCTGCTGAAACAGTTAGAACAACAAAGTCTGTAAAAACAACCCAACAAAGAAACAAACATCACAGCAAAGCTGTTATTCAAGAGGAACATACTGAACAACCAGTAGATAAATCTGAACACGATAGTTCTGAGGTTATTGAAGAAAGCTCAGCTGAACACCAGACAGAAACAGAGAATGAAGTTAAGGAATGCATCAAAAATATGCTTACAGTGGAAACTGTATCTACTATGGACAATGAAATCAGACAAGTTGAGAAAACTCTTGATGTGGTTACAGCAGTTTCTGAATTAGTAAAAGGAGCAGCAAAATTTCATGAAGCACCACAAGAGTCATCTGTAAGACCTATAGAGGTACAAGAAACTAAAACAACATTCGAAGAGCATGAGGAAGGAGTGGCACATAGCAAAACTAAAGTTGTTATCGTAGAATTTCATGAGGTTTCTTCTAAAAAGGCAGGTGATGATCATGAAGAAATGGATATTATTGAACAAGACGAATTAAAGGATTGTGTGTCAACTGAACAACAAATAGCTGAAGATACTTTGGAAGTTGAAGAACAAGATGGAACATTGAACATGGACACCAAACCAATTGAAGAACCAGCATGTACTACAGAAGGATACATCGTAGCAACTGATGTTTCTGTAACTCAAGAACAAGAGAATACATCAGAAGTGAAAGATCTGATTGTTCAAGGCAAAGATGAAAAAACAGAAACTGAGCAATCTAAAAAGGATCAACGGGATTCATATGAAGAAGCCAAACAGTATCCAAAACAAGGTGAACAAGCTAAAAAGAAAAGACTGACCGACGTCTCAAGTAGATCCACAAGACTTAGGGATCAACCTGTTGACCCTGGGGTGACACCTGTTAGGAGATCTACACGTGGCAAAGAAGTGATACAACAAAAACTGTGTGAGCCACAAGCTAAGGTAAAAATTCTGACCAAAGAAAGGATTGTGATGGATAAAAAAATGAGGCCAGAGGAAAGTGAAATGACAAACACAAAAGTTGATGAAGCCATAGCAGCTTCACCCGGAAGTTCAGAACTACTGATAGCTACTGAAACAGATGACAAAGTGGAAATACCTCAAATTACACAGACTACAGAGGAGAAAATCCCAGCAGTGGAAGCAGAAAATGATGATGCCACAGAAAAGGCAATCAAAGAAATCAAAAAGATGGCAAACAAGGAAATTAATTTAGCTGGAGAAACAGACATAGAAATGAGTAGCCTTGTTCAGGAGCAGGATATAAATGAAAAGGAGGCACCTGTCAGCACAGAAATAAGTCTTAGACATAGAACAATAAAGGTTACATCTACACCAAGAAAGAAATCTGGACGTGTACAAAAACGAGAAGATGAAGTAGTTGTTGAACATCAGGAAACACATACATTAATGAGCAAGAAAAAAATAGAAATAATCTCAGTGACAGAAGAGAGACATGAATTTATGGAACAGTACGTGAGTAAGTTGGAGAACACAGGAGCAAGCTTAGCTGAATTGGGGCCAGTGGAAAAAACTGAGATAAGTAAAGATAAATATGAAGAAATCTCAGCAACAACAGAAGAAGTTGTAAATGTCTGTACACTAGCTAGTACAACAGAGACCTGTCTTGAAGAAATGTCTAACGCAAATGTTGAGGAAACTGTGGCTGTTGAACTTAAGAGTTCTGAAATACTGATCGGTATAGATATAGATGATAAAGCGGAGAAAATTCAGATTGTAGAGGGTCCTGAAGAAGAGGTCTCAGAAGCAGATCATGATGAGGGGGCAGAGAGAGATGATGGTACTCAAATAATAAGATTACAAAAATCCACAGTAGTACTTGTAGATTTGAGCCAGGTTTCCCAAGATAGAGAATATGATGAGAGTTCAGATGTCTTAAGACATTCCGAAACTTTGGAACAACTGAAACTAGATAAAACAGAAAAAAATGAAAACAAACCAGAAGAGGATGAACAGCAAGAAAAGATTCTCGAAAAAGAAAAAATGAAAGACACAGCTGTGGAAAAATACAAACTTGATAAACTCAACGAGGAGCAATTGCCAACAGAAGATCAGAGAAAGCATAAAAACATTAGCAGTCCTTCTCTAGAGAAACCTGTTCAGGAAAACCTAGATGAGGCTGCAGTCACCACAGAAAGAAGTCTTAGACGGAGAACAATACAAGTTCACTCTCCACCAAAAAGGAAATATAGGCATATACAAAAACAAAAGGCTGAAACTTTGGGACATACAACTGAATTAGTTCTAATAACAGAAAAAAGAGCTGATGAAGGAGATCAAGTATGTGCAGAAATAGACAATGAAGACAAAGCACCTCATGAATTAAATGTAAAAGCTGCTGAGAAGGGCATTCCTGAAGAGGATGTTGCAGAAAAAGAAATTGAAGAAATAAACAAGATGGTCCACAAGGAAACAAGTTTAGCTGTGACAAAAAACACAAGTCAGGAGGTACCTCAAATGAGAGAAGAAGCTGCATCAGAGCAACAGGAAAATCATCCACTGGCACAGAATAAGGAGGAAACAGTTGAGAAAGAAAACCTGACTGACTTAGTGGTTAGCACGGAGCAAACAAACATTTCAAAGGGCACCATCGTTCAAGTAGAGAAAGAGGTCTCCCAAGTGGAATGCATTAAACCCTATCAAAGTGACCAAGAAGGGATCACAAGAAGAAGTCTCAGGGTCAGTACCAAATCAGTTAAATCTACACAGAAGACCAGAGCATCTACACAACTCTACAAAGCAGAGTCAGAACCAGTGAAAGAAGTTGATATGAATAGAGATGAACATGAAGTATCCTCAGCAACAACAGAAGAGACTGTGAATGTTTGTGAATCAGTAATTATTGTTGAGACCAACTTGGAAAGTCTTGATGAATTAGCAAACACAAATGTTGAGGAAACTCCAGCTGTTGAACCTGAGACTTCTCAACTGCTACAGGGTGTAGAAATAGATGGTAAAGAGGAGGAACCTCAGACTGTGGAGGTGGTCCCTTTTGAAGAAGCAGAGCCAGATGACTTGGTTGAGAAAGATGACAGAACTTCAGTTATACAACTGCAAAATGCCACATTAGTGCTTGTAGATTTAAACAAACTTTCTCAAAACACAGAAGGGGAGTGTGATACTCCAGAAACCCCACAACATTCACAGACAGACAAAAACATTGAATTGGAGGGACCAATTTATAGTGAACATCAACTATGTAATGTAACACCAAAAGAGAAAGAACAGCAAGAACTACAAATTGAGAAAGACACTAAAAAGACCCATAAGCAAGACAAAATGGACGAAGAAAACACAAAGGAAGAGAAAAATGAACCCAATAAACAAGACATGACATTTGAGAGGCAAAAACTAACAGAAAATTGGGAAGAACAAATTGGTGTAATAGAGACAGAAAACATAGAGGGTTATAGTGCTGTAACCTCTGGAGAGAATCAAGAGGTAACAAAATTGGCAGACAAAACAAATATCATTAAGGAGACAGAACAAGAGCAAGATGTTGCTTTATTAGAGAAACAAGCAGACAGTAAGGCAGAGATGAGCGGTATTGCTCGCGGCGCAGCAGATTCTGTCCAAGAGATCTTAGAAGAGGATCCGCAAATTAGCACAGAGCGAAGTCTCAGAAGAAGAACAATAATAGTTCAGTCTCCACCAAGGAAAAAATCAAGACGTGTACAAAAACAAGAGGCAGAAGCCTTTGAGGATAAAACTGGAAAACTCACAGTAACAGAAAAGGTAGTTGAAGTTATGAATAAAGAAATTACAAAAATAGACGGTAAAGAGGAAAAGCCTCAAAAATCAACAGTAGAAACTACAGATGAGGAGATCCCACTTGCTGAGGAGGAACCTAAAGAGTGTGCAGCAGAAAAAGTAGCTGAAGAAATTAACCAAGTAGAGAACAAGGTAACATACACACACGAGGAGATACTAGAGACGGAGGAAGCTAATTTAGTGCAACAAGGTAATGATCCACTGGTTATAAATGAGAAACAAACAACCGAGACAGAAGAATCCTTAGAAATGGACCCTGTAGTTAGCAAGGGGAAACCATACATTGTAGAGGGGACCACCATTCAGGTAGAGGAAGAGGTCTCACAGATGGAATGCAATGAACCCAATCAGAGTGGCCATGAAGGGATCACAAGAAGAAGTCTCAGGCTCAGTACCAAATCAGTTAAAACTACACAGAAGACCAGATCATCTACACGTCTCCACAAAGCAGAGTCAGAACCAGTGAAAGAAGTAGATATGAGTACAGATGTATATGAAGAAACCTCAACAACAACAGAAAAGACTATGGATGTCTGTGTACCAGTAATTACTGTCAAGACCAACTTGAAAAGTCTTGATGAATTAGCAAACACAGATGTTGAGGAAACTGCAGCTGTTGAACCTGAGACTTCTGAAACTTTGCTGGGTGTAGAAATAGATGGTAAAGAGGAGGAACCTCAGACTGTGGAGGAGGTCCCTCTTGAAGAAGCAGAGCCAGATAACTTGGTTGGGAAAGATGACATAACTTCAGTTATACAACTGCAAAATGCCACAGTTGTACTTGTAGATTTAAACAAACTTTCTCAAAACACAGATGAAGAGAGGGATACTCCAGAAATCTCAATGCATTCTCAGACAAGGGAAAACATTGAACTGGAGGAACCAATTTTTAGTGAACATGAACTATGTAATGTAACACCAGAAGAGAAAGAACAGCAAGAACTACAAATTGAGAAAGACACTAAAAAGACCCATGAACAAGACAAAATGGATGAAGAAAACACAGAGGAAGAGAAAAATGAACCCAATAAACAAGACATGACATTTGAGAGCCAAAAACTAACAGAAGACTTGGAAGAACAAATTGATGTAATAGAGAAAGAAACCATAGAAAGTTATAGTGCTGTAACATCTGGAGAGAATCAAGAAGTAACACAAATGGCAGACAAAACAAATATCATTAAGGAGATAGAACAAGATCAAGATGTTGCTTTATTAGAGAAACAAGCAGACACTATGGCAGAGATGAGCGATATTGCTCACGGGGCAGCAGATTCTGTTCAAGAGATCTTAGAAGAGGAGACACCATTCAGCACAGAGCGAAGTCTCAGACGAAGAACAATAATAGTTCAGTCTCCACCAAGGAAAAAGACAAGACGTTTACAAAAACAAGAGCCAGAAGCCTTTGAGGAACAAACTGGAAAACTCACAGTAACAGGAAAGGTGGTTGAAAAAATGAATAAAGAAATGACAAAAATAGACGGTAAAGAGGAGATGCCTCAAAAATCAACAGTAGAAACTACAGATGAGGAGATCCCACTTGCTGAAGATGAACCTAAAGAGTGTGAAGCACAAAAAGTAGTGGAAGAAATTAACCAAGTGGAGAACAAGGTAACATACATAAATGAGGAGATACTAGAAACGGAAGAAGCTAGTTTAGTGCAACAAGGTAAGGATCCACTGGCTATAAATGAGAAACAAACAACTGAGACAGAAGAATCTTTAGAAATGGACCCTGTAGTTAGCAAGGGGAAACCATACATTGTAGAGGGGACCACCATTCACGTAGAGGAAGAGGTCTCACAGGTGGAATGCAATGAACCTAATCAAAGTGGCCATGAAGGGATCACAAGAAGAAGTCTCAGGCTCAGTACCAAATCAGTTAAAACTACACAGAAGACCAGATCATCTACACGTCTCCACAAAGTAGAGTCAGAACCAGTGAAAGAAGTAGATATGAGTACAGATGTATATGAAGAATCCTCAGCAACAACAGAAGAGACTATGGATGTCTGTGTACCAATAATTACTGTCGAGACCAACTTGAAAAGTATTGATGAATTAGCAAACACAGATGTTGAGGAAACTCCAGCTGTTGAACCTGAGACTTCTGATCCTATACTGGGTGTAGAAATAGGTGGTAAAGAGGAGGAACATCAGACTGTGGAGGAGGTCCCTCTTGAAGAAGTAGAGCCAGATAACTCGGTTGGAAAAGATGACATAATTTCAGTTATACAACTGCAAAATGCCAGAGTTGTACTTGTAGATTTAAACAAATTTTCTCAAAACACAGATGAAGAGAGGGAACTGGAGGAACCCATTTTTAATGAACATGAACTATGTAATGTAACACCAGAGGAGAAAGAACAGCAAGAACTACAAATTGAGAAAGACACTAAAAGGACCCAGGAGCAAGACAAAATGGACAAAGAAAACACAGATAAAGAGAAAAATGAACCCAATAAACAAGACATGATATTTGAGAGGCAAAAACTAACAGAAGACTTGGAAGAACAAATTGATGTAATAGAGACAGAAACCATAGAAAGTTTTAGTGCTGTAACATCTGGAGAGAATCAAGAAGTAACACAAATGGCAGACAAAACAAATATTATTAAGGAGACAGAACAAGATCAAGATGTTGCTTTGTTAAAGAAACAAGCAGACAGTAAAGCAGAGATGAGCGGTATTGCTCACGGGGCAGCAGAATCTTTTCAAGAGATCTTAGAAGAGGAGACACCATTCAGCACAGAGCGGAGTCTCAGACGAAGAACAATAATAGTTCAGTCTCCACCAAGGAAAAAATCAAGACGTGTACAAAAACAAGGGACAGAAGCCTTTGAGGATAAAACTGGAAAACTCACAGTAACAGGAAAGGTGGTTGAAAAAATGAATAAAGAAATGACAAAAATAGACGGTAAAGAGGAGATGCCTCAAAAATCAACAGTAGAAACTACAGACGAGGAGATCCCACTTGCTGAAGATGAACCTAAAGAGTGTGAAGCACAAAAAGTAGCGGAAGAAATTAACCAAGTGGAGAACAAGGTAACATACATAAATGAGGAGATACTAGAAACGGAAGAAGCTAGTTTAGTGCAACAAGGTAAGGATCCACTGGCTATAAATGAGAAACAAACAACTGAGACAAAAGAATCTTTTGAAATGGACCCTGTAGTTAGCAAGGGGAAACCATACATTGTAGAGGGGACCACCATTCATGTAGAGGAAGAGGTCTCACAGGTGGAATGCAATGAACCTAATCAAAGTGGCCATGAAGGGATCACAAGAAGAAGTCTCAGGCTCAGTACCAAATCAGTTAAAACTACACAGAAGACCAGATCATCTACACGTCTCCACAAAGTAGAGTCAGAACCAGTGAAAGAAGTAGATATGAGTACAGATGTATATGAAGAATCCTCAGCAACAACAGAAGAGACTATGGATGTCTGTGTACCAATAATTACTGTCGAGACCAACTTGGAAAGTATTGATGAATTAGCAAACACAGATGTTGAGGAAACTCCAGCTGTTGAACCTGAGACTTCTGATCCTATACTGGGTGTAGAAATAGGTGGTAAAGAGGAGGAACCTCAGACTGTGGAGGAGGTCCCTCTTGAAGAAGCAGAGCCAGATAAATCGGTTGGAAAAGATGACATAATTTCAGTTATACAACTGCAAAATGCCAGAGTTGTACTTGTAGATTTAAACAAATTTTCTCAAAACACAGATGAAGAGAGGGAACTGGAGGAACCCATTTTTAATGAACATGAACTATGTAATGTAACACCAGAGGAGAAAGAACAGCAAGAACTACAAATTGAGAAAGACACCAAAAAGACCCAGGAGCAAGACAAAATGGACAAAGAAAACACAGATAAAGAGAAAAATGAACCCAATAAACAAGACATGATATTTGAGAGCCAAAAACTAACAGAAGATTTGGAAGAACAAATTGATGTAATAGAGACAGAAACCATAGAAAGTTATAGTGCTGTAACATCTGGAGAGAATCAAGAAGTAACACAAATGGCAGACAAAACAAATATCATTAAGGAGACAGAACAAGATCAAGATGTTGCTTTGTTAAAGAAACAAGCAGACAGTAAGGCAGAGATGAGCGGTATTGCTCACGGGGCAGCAGATTCTGTTCAAGAGATCTTAGAAGAGGAGACACCATTCAGCGCAGAGCGGAGTCTCAGACGAAGAACAATAATAGTTCAGTCTCCACCAAGGAAAAAACCAAGACGTGTACAAAAACAAGGGGCAGAAGCCTTTGAGGATAAAACTGGAAAACTCACAGTAACAGGAAAGGTAGATGAAGAAATGAATAAAGAAATTACAAAAATAGATGGTAAAGAGGAAATGCCTCAAAAATCAACAGTGGAAACTACCTATGAGGAGATCCCACTTGCTGAAGAGGAACCTAACGAGTGTGAAGCACAAAAAGTAGCTGAAGAAATTAACCAAGTGGGGAACAAGGTAACATACATAAACGAGGAGATACTAGAGACGGAAAAAGCTAATTTAGTGCAAGAAAGTAATGATCCACTGGTTATAAATGAGAAACAAACAACTGAGACAGAAGAATCCTTAGAAATTGACCCTGCAGTTAGCAAGGGACAACCATACATTGTAGAGGGGACCACCATTCAGGTAGAGGAAGAGGTCTCACGGATGGAATGCAATGAACCCAATCAAAGTGGCCATGAAAGGATCACAAGAAGAAGTCTCAGGCTCAGTACCAAATCAGTTAAAACTACACGGAAGACCAGATCATCTACACGTCTCCACAAAGCAGAGTTCGAACCAGTTAAAGACGTAGATATAAATAGAGATGTATATGAAGAATACTTAGCAACAACAGAAGAGACTGTGAATGTCTGTAAACCAGTAATTTGGAAAAAACTTGGAAATTTTGGAAAAAACTTGGAAAGTCTGGATGAATTAGCAAACACAGATGTTGAGGAAGCTCCAGCTGTTGAACCTGAGACTTCTGAACCTCTACTGGGTGTAGAAATAGATGGTAAAGAGGAGGAACCTCAGACTGTGGCGGAGGACCCTCTTGAAAAAGCAGAGCTTAATAACTTGGTTCAGAAAGATGACAGAACTTCAGTTATACAACTGCAAAATGCCACAGTAGTGCTTGTAGATTTAAACAAACCTTCTCAAAACACAGAAGGAGAAAGCGATACTCCAGAATTCCCAACACGTTCTCAGACAGAGGAAAACATGGAACTGGATAAACCAGTTTATAGTGAACATCGAATGGGTAATCTTACATCAAAAGAGGAAGAAAACCAAGTACTACAAATGGGTGAAAATATTGAAAAGACCCCTGAGCTGGAAAAAATGCAGGAAGAAGACACAGATGAACAGCAGAACAAGCCCATCAAACAAGATGAGACATTTGAAGGGGGGCAAAATCTGACAGAAGATTCGGAAGAACAAATTTATGTAATGGAGAAAAAGCATCTAGAAGCCACCGCAATAGCAGACAAGTCAAATATAATTCAGGATGGAGAAACGGATCAAGATTTTGGTTTGAAAGAGAAACAAACAGAGAGTGAGGCAGAGATGAGCAGTCTTCTTCATGAGTCAGTAGTATCTGTCCAAGAGATCTTAGAAGATGAAGCACCTGTCAGCATAGAGAGAAGACTGAGACAAAGAACAATAAAAGTTCAATCGACACCAAGAAAGATATCGAGAGGTGTGGAAAAACAAGAGGCTTCTGGAGGTAAAAGGGGTAAAGTACAAATAACCAGAAAGGCAGCAAAAGAAATGCACAAAGAAAGTGCAAAAGTCGATGGCAAAGAGGAAACTATTAAGCAATCAACTGTAGAGGCTACTGAGAACATGTCATTTATAGAAGTAGAACCTATAGAATGTGTAGCAGAAAAAGTAGCTGAAGAAATCAACAAAATTGAAAACAAGGAAACAAATTTAGTTGTGGCAAAGGACACAGATGAGGAAGCACCAGACATGAAAAGAGCAGCCAATTTAGAGCAACATGAAACTTATCCATTGGCAATAAATGTGAAACAAACAGCTGAGACAGAAAAACCCATGGAGATCAATGAAGATCCAGTGGTTAACAAGGAGCAAACAAATGTTTACGATGAGGCCACCATTCATTTAGTAGGGGAGGAGGTCTCACACGTGGAAACCACTGAAAGGATTAAAAGAAGAAGTCTCAGGATTGGTGCAAAATCAGTCACACTGAAACAGAAAACCAGAAAATCAACACGTCTCCACAATGCTGAGTTGGAACTAGCGAAAGAAGCAGATATGAGTAGAGATGAATTTGAAGAAACATCAACAACAACAGGTGAGACTAGCTTGCAAAGTTTTAATAAAACCGTGAACATGAATGTTGAGGAAACTCCAGCTGTTGAACCGGAGACTTCTGAACTGCTAATCGGTGTAGAAACATTTGAGGAAGGACCTCAGACTGTGGAGGAGGCGCTTCTTAAAGACACAGGACCTGATGAGGGAGCAAAAGATGATGACACTCCAGTAATACAACTGCAAAAAGCCACAGTTATACTTGTAGATCTAAACAAGCATACCCAAAATACAGAAGGAGAGAGTAATACTTCAGAAGCCCCACCACATTCTCAGACAGAGGAAAACATGGAACTGGATAACCCAGTTTATAGTGAACATCAGCTATGTCATAAAAGAAGAGAAGAAGAACAGCAAGAGCTACAGAAAGAGGAAGATACTAAAAAGGCCCTTGAGGAAGACAAAGTGGAGGAAGAACGCACAGATGAGGAGCAGAATGATCCTGGAAAACAGGATATAACATCTGAGGGACAAAAACCAAAAGAAGATTTGAAAAGACAAATAGATGTACAGAGGACAATTGTACAGGAAGTCATACATGTGCACATGCAAGAAGCTGTAACATCTGGAGAGCATTCAGAAGCAACAATAATGATAGATAAAACAAATATGCAGGAGGCAGAAAATGATCAAAATATTGCTTTAAAAGATAAGCATGCAGACAGTGATGTAGAAATAAGCTACCTTGGTCACAAGGCAGCAGTAGCTGTCCCGGAAGCCTTGGAAGAGGAGGCCCCAGTTAGCACTGAGCGTAGTCTCAGACGCAGAACAATACCAATTCAGTCTCCGCTAAAAAGGAAATCAAGACGTCTACAAAAACAAGAGGCTAAAGCTTTTGAAGATAAAACTACAAAAGTCCCAATAACAGGAAAGGCAGTTGATGAGCATCAAGAGGCAAAAATAGATGAAAAGGAGCAAACACTTCAGAAATCAACTGTAGAGGCAACTTCAGAGGAGATCCCACCTGTAGAAACAGAACCTGAAGAGTGTGTAGCAGAAAAAGTAGAAAATATGGAGAATAAGGAAATACAGTCAGGGAATGAGGAGGCACCTAAGATGGAAAAAGAAGAAGCCATTTTAGAACAACAGAAAAATAAGGACTTGGTTGAAAACATCATGGAGACTGATGAAGTTTTAATGGTTGCAAAAGAGCAGACTTACATTGTAGAGGAAACCACCATACAAGCAGAGTTAGAATTAACAAAAGAAGCAGATATGAGCAGAAATGAAGATAATTTATCAATCACAATAGAAACTTTAGAAGTACATGTACAAAGTAAAACCACAGAGACCAATGATGGGGGGAAGGTGGATGGAAGTTTGCATAACATATCTACAGATAAAAAAGAAGTTGAGATCGAGGGCTCAATTAAAAAAACTGAAAACACAGAAGAAACACAAAAAGATTTAGATGAGGGAGTTCAGGAAGAAGAAAAAGCTGAGGAAAACACAGACCAGGAACTCGAGGAGAACATTCAGGATAAGACAGAAAATGAAATGATCACTCATCAAGAACAAGTAGTCTCTCAGGAGGACAATGTTTGGGAAACCAATCCAGCAGCTGACTGTAAGTCAACAGTTATTGAGGCAAAGGTTGCTTTAGAAAAGACAGAGCAGGATACATCCTTAATTACGAGAAGAAGTCTCAGGTCCCGAACAGTAACAGTCCAATCTACACCAAGAAGAATGCCAAAACGGCTCCACAGACATGAGGTGGAGCCAGAAAAGGAAACAAAGAGTGATACATGTGGAAATGAAAATGACACTGCATTACCACAACTAGCTGATGATTTAAGTATCACTGTAGAAAATATTGCTGAATTTGAAGACACAAAGGAGCAAGAGGACATTATTCTGCTAAATACTGAAGAAAAGGCTGCAGAAATTGAGACAAGAGAGGATACAGTGGAGAAAGGAAAAGAAATCCATGACAAAAATGAGCAGGAGAAGACTCACAATGACAATCTTGAGAGAGAAGATGTTCAGGTATCTAAAGAACAGGATGAGGTCTCTGATGTACTGGATGAAAAGAAGCATCTCAAAGAAATCCAATATGAGAGTTCTGCAGATGTGCAAGAATGTTCTTATGATATGGAGGAAACAAGAAAAACCCTTAGAAAAAGAACCATAGTGGAAGAAGCTGCTCCAAGAAAATCCAAATGTTCACGCAAAGTACACAGTGAAGATATCGAGCATGTAAAGGTAGCAGTTTTGGGGTCTGAGTCAGTAGAGGAATATGTAGAGCTGAGGTCTGATGAATCAGTAATTTTTGAGGTCAGTAATTCAGGGGAAGAAATATTACAGCAAATTCTGAGAAATACAGAGGAAAACAACAGACAAATAGAAAACACAGAAACACTGGAGGAAGTGATATCTGAGCAGTGTCTGGAGGCAGACGAACAACCACTTGAGTCCATTGCAAATGAGGGTTTCACTTTAGAGTTGGAGGTAGAGGAAACATCTGATCTAGAGGAAAACAGAGTAGATGAGGACAGTAGTGTGTCCATTGAGGCTCCAAAGGAGGTGTCCACATTTGAAGAAAAATTAGAAGGTGAAGAAAATACCTCTGATAATGACAAGAAAGGTCTTTCCATTGAAAAGCATGTTCGTCGGAGTAGCAAAGCTACAGGTTCAGCCAGACGAAAATCAATGAGATTACAAATGCTCGAATCGAAAAAGAAAACAAATGAATCTGATTTGGAAGAGTCAGAAGTGAGATATCAGAGAAAACGAAAAGCCATAACCGATTTAACACCTGCACGAAGATCAAAACGCCATGCTAGGGGAAAAAACGTTTAATCGATTTTTGGCTCTTGTATTTCTTCAAAACAATACATTGCGTAAGGGACCAACAAATTATATACATAATGTGAAGTTTTCTATAACATTTAATATGCAAAATAATGCAAATTATCGAAACAAATATATATTTGTATTTTTTTAAGAAATTTGTGGGATTTTATAAAATACTGGTTTCTTAAAATAAGAATTTTCTTGTAAATTAAGCATGTTAAGTATAACATTTAGGGTCAGATTTACTAACAGCTTGTGCCAGGAAAAATGCTCTTTTACATGCAGAAAATTTTGCAGCTGATTTCTTAGCACATATAAATAATTAGGAGTTTCTCTTTAAATGCTAAATTTCAGAATTTGAATATTTAAATAATTAGTGGAATGAGATTTAACAAGGGTTTCAGTGGTCAAATTACTGGTGTGTGCACTAATATTTAAAGGTGCCATAGAATCCATTGATAAATTATGTTTAAATCATTTTCTGCTATCTCCATAGAAGGTATAGTGGGGAAAAAACTCCAGAAACTTTTTACAAGCCCATGTATTAATATCAACTCATATGTTAACAGATGAGTTTTATGAAGTTTATTACCATCCTTTCACTCTAGAAAAATCACAAGAGCTGAGTGATATGTCAGAAACATGAATGAGCATTTGCTATTTAGGAGGTAATCATCTTTGAGAATTAGGATTTCCACACATCAGTTCTAAGAATTCCTCATATTTACTCCAAAAATATCCTAAAAATATCGAAAAAATATATATTATTAAAATATATATTTTAGAAATAATCTCAGTGTTTTCATGTATAAATAACAAGCTGTTATTTTAGTTTTGCTTTTCTATGTTTACCATGAAATGACAAATCACGCATTTGGTTGAGCATAATTTTGAAAAATTATTACAAGCATACTAAATATTTTTCATGGCACCAAGTAACATAACTTTGTAAACTTAGGGCCCTTAGATGGTAATATGTCAAAAAACAAGCTTACCTTGCATATTATCACCAAAAACAGTTCACATGTCAGGACTGATTTTCTTGTCTTTGACTTCAATGGTAGAATAGTGACGAGTGCTGTTGATTGAGTTAGTGACAACTAGTGTACTTTTTTGGCATAACATATACCTCAACCAGACGGTAGAGATGGTTCAATCAGGTTTAGTTAAGTTAGGTACTCCTCTCAATAAAATAATGTCAGTCAAAATATGGTCAACCGTTTGGTCGAGAAGGCAGTTAAAGGGTTAATCACTTATTCAACAGTATACATGTGTTTGTTGCCTCATTTCAAACTTACATTAAACCAATAAAATATACAGTTCTATACAGACCTTATGCCTCCTCGCTGAATGAAATTATAATCCGTCATTGCCGTTTTGACAGGCTAAGTTGCCCTTTCTTTGACTTACATCAAAGCTAACGTCTGTCCTATTTTCAGAGTAAGAGTCCCATATGCATAGGAACTATAATAATATGTGTTAAACAGAAAGTAAGGAGGGGGGGGTATAATTGTTGTAATCACAATAGGAAACATTGCGGCCAATTAAGCTCTGCTGTGGTGTGCTTATTATTGATCTTATGAGTAATGTCAGGGTTTGGGCTTTGTTTGGATTGGTCTGTTTTTCACCATGTTTTGCACTCAATGGTGTTTGAGGCTCACTGTATGTCACTTAAATGTACAGAATTTTTATTATTTGGCTATGCCTAAGTATATCCAGTTTTTCATTCTATGGCACCTTCAATGCACCAAAATCAATGCACCAAAACCTTTGTGCACCAGTCAGGTTTTCCCACCTTTCCCAGAGCTTATCATCAGCTCTGCTTTTTTGTACCTTATTTGTGCTGATCTTGGTAGATTATAATACATTTAATGGGATTGTTGATTGTCAGTAGATCACTTACAGAACTGTTTAGTTAATCTGGCACTTAGTTGATATCTTAAAGTTAGACGCATTCTTTCTTTCTTTTTAACATTTTTAAAACTATATTGTGAATTTACATTTAAAATCCCTTATAAAAATAGTTTGTAATGTACAGTAATATTTTTATATATATTTCATATTAAATCAGGCTCTGGATAGGAAGCTAAATTAAACATTGTTCATCATTTTCACAGAGTACACATATAAATGTGAGAGTTTATAAGAGTTTTTCAATTAAACAAAAAGTACCACGAAGCTGTGGTTTAAAGTGAATATATAATATTTAAGGAGTGTTATCAAGCCCTTGGTTGTTAAACTCACTGTAAACCTCTGCTTCTTGGTATTTATTACTTTTATGAAATGGCTTTTCCATATACGTAGCAAGGTTTCACAAAACAATACAAAGAAAATAAGTTTCTTTGGGTCCGTACTTACAGTGGAATTGTTGCCAAGCAAAAGTCACAGGTGTATGTTTGTAGAATTAAACGCAGCTCAGCCAATCAGACCCTAACTATCTGTTTTGTAATGTGAGCTTCCATTACAAACATTATACCTTTCAAGGTTTGTAACGTGGATAACTTTATCATGTAAAACTCTTGTGTTTATTTTTGGAAAAACAATATCAGTCTTGTGGGTAACACTATAAGTTTCCATTAGTTAATGTTATTAAATGTATTTACTAACTTGAACAAATGATGAACAATGCATTTATTAAAGTATAGTTTTTTTCTTTTTATTAATGCTGGCTATTGAAAATAAAGTTGTTTATTATTAGTTCTTGTTAACTCTTTCACAGTGCATTAAATATCGTTAAGAAGCTAAACTTCAATTTTAATTATGCATTAATGGTGAACTATGATTAATAAATGTTATGGATAATAAATGTCTTGGTTCAAGGCAATAAATACATTTATTAATGTTAACTGGAACCTTATTGTTATAAAATGTGACTGCAATTGTGTATCTAAAAGCAATTTACTTTGTAACAGGATCATTTTATCATATTCATATGTTTTCTGTAATATGTTGGTGAATGTGTAATTCTGTGGGTTTGTAAAGGGTTTTTCATCCTTCATTTTGTTAGCAGGGGAGTGTAATTTGTTTTACTTTTCACATTCATAATTTAGTTTCATTGAGCTTTCTGATTGTCCTGTCGAACATTTTTTTTTAAACCTGTTTTAATAAAGTCATTAATCACCTGAGTTTATTTTAGTATATTTATTTCTGCCAATTGTATGCGGTGGTACTCACAATCCTGCATCACATAAAGTAAACTGATAAATATGGTGGGGAAAATAACTTTTTTAATACAACCAATAGCAGCTGATTCGAATGTTATCACTGGATTGAATGGGTGTTATCAGTGGCTATCAGCTGATAGATATGGGCCGGTAGTGACCTTCTGCTCCTACATGGTTAATCAACTTTAGATCACATACGGCTGTGAGCTGAAGTTAACGAGAATTATTTATATTATTTATTACATTTCCCATTAATTGTATTTTATTAACGTCTACCCCCACCCCAACACTAAACCCAACCATCACAGTAATGTAAAAACAGATTGAAAGACCCACCCCCATTCTGACAAAGTCCAGAATTTGGCCCCTATATCAGCTCATTTGTCCCATTTTTTGACAGTATGCCATTATAAATAGTGAAAATAACTAATAGAAGAAGGCTTTATGAAGAATAACCAATACAAGAAGGCTTTTATTATTTAAATGGACTAATTCTGACTAAGGAAATGAGCTGACCGGTTTGTTATTTGCACAGGCTACAGTTTTTAACAGGTTGCAATTTTTGTTTTTATTTTTATTTTTTTATGATGGATGATAGTAAATTAGTATTAAAAAATAAGTATTTTTTCATATTTCTAAAATTGTAATCTTATTACATTTTATATGAAACTGTAATAACTGACAATTAATATGCACATTTGTAAATAACCATACATTTTTGTAAACAAAAATAGTACAATAAGCACTGCAAATAAGCAAATAAAAATGTAGGAACTAATCCAGCACAAATGAATGCTTAAAATGTCACTAAAAAGCAGCATTTGAAACTCATAATTTTAGATAAATAACTACAAAATAACTACAAAAAGAAAAAACAACCACCCCTTTTAATTGGCAGGCTAGGGGCCTGATCTTTTTGTTTTTTAATGCAAAAGATTCATGACATCTAAAAAATGTAACCACACAAACAAAAACAAAAAAATTAAAGGGATAGTAATTCTGCCCTCATTTCCTCTCCCTTCTCGTGTTCAAAACCTATATCATGTTCTATCTTCTGTTGAACACAAAAGAAGAAATTTTGAAGAATGTTGGTTGCTGAGACCCATTAAAATCCATTGTATTTTTTTATACAATGGAACTCGATGGATCATAGCAACCACATTCTTCAAAATTTCTTCTTTTGTGTTCAACACAAGATAGAAACTCATGAAGAATTAATACCACATAGATGCAAAAAAATGATTTAATACCACATAGATGTAACATTAGAGCTACAGCAGTAAAGTGATAATTTAAGATAATTACAATGAGCCAATAAGGGGTGACTTCTTGCATTTAATATTGCATATTTTGTATAGGTCAAAATATATAGATTGTGTTATTATTATAGCACATACAATTGTATGTAGTATAAAAAAGATGATAGTGTATCTTCGGTAATGTATGAGTTAAGAAGGAAACTTTAGGGCTACAAATTCTCCCAGTTCCCCTAAAAACTCACACTTACCATATTCCAATAGACTCAATTATTAAGCAAGCAAAGACATTGATTCTGAGGTATTTCATTTTCCAAATTACATTTTCCAATAAAATGTGATTTTTGTAGATATATAAAGTGTCCTGTTTTCACAATATTCAGAGTTTTTATATATATATTGATATATGTTATCGTTAAAATACATTTTACATCGTCACATTTTAAATACTGTTTTGATTGTCTTTGAGTAAGGGACTCGTCTAGTAAAGGAATCTGCTGGAACTTTTATTTTGAAATGTGGGCGACACAGTCCGGAAACACCGGTGAACAGACCGTTGTATTATTTACAGTGTTTATTGGCTTTATTTAAAGCGTAAAGCAGTCGTATATGCCAAAGCCATGGCAGAATTTTTTTTATTTTATTTTCTTGAACAATTCCAGTTTTAGCGAAGATTTTTATTCATAATATATTGCAAAAGGACACAGCGCATGTGGTCGTGAAAGCAGTACTGTTCACCTATGATTGCGAAATTCCTGAGGAAAAACTGAATCAATGTAAGTAGAAGAGGATGGATTTCTTTGCTTAATTGTGCACTATTGCAGACACAGAATAAATGAACATATATGTACGTAGTAATGACAGTATATGTTTTGATTTATGGATGATTGTGTTCAGTCAGGATTGAGCATGCAGTGTATTAAACTGCCCATCAATGTGACAGTGGAGCTCAATGTGCTGCTGCTGGCGGTTACAGCACTTGCGCTCTTTACGCGACTTTATGGCATTCACTTTCCCAAAGCTGTAGTGTAAGTGTGCTGATGGTTTATATTATATTTAAACATTCTATTTTAAATGTATTATTAAGAGTATAAACTCGCATATGTGTATTATCTTTGTTTAGGTTTGATGAGGTTTATTATGGGCAGTTCCTGTCGTTGTATATGAAGCAGGTTTTTTTCATTGATGAAAGCGGTCCACCTTTTGGCCACATGGTACTTGCATTAGGAGGTGAGGAATATTTATCATTTGTAAGTTACTTTTATGAGATAAGCCACTTATTTGTATATTTACTAATGTGTGTCATTTGTCTCTTTAGCGTATTTAGGAGGATTCGATGGCAACTTTGTTTGGAACAGAATTGGAGCAGGTGATCATCTCTAACACAAAATGTTCATTATAACCTCACGATATTTTCATAATCTAATTTAGACTCGAGCTGCTTCTAGAGGAGTTAAATTAAATACTTTTTTATGTATTTTTATTTTGACAAATATAAAACAAAACTACAAACACAACATGAAATGGTTAACAAAGAACAGAATTTCACATACAGGAATATACACTCACCTGCCACTTTATAAGATACACCTGTCCGACCACTCGTTAACTCCTGTCAGCTAAGATCAGGAAACTGAGGCTGCAATTCGCACAGGCTCACCAAAATTGGACAATAGAAGATTGGAAAAACATTGCCTGGTCTGATGAGTCTCGATTTCTGCTGCGACATTCACATGGTAGGGTCAGAATTTAGCATCGACAACATGAAAGCATGGATCCATCCTGCCTTGTTTCAACAGTTCAGGCTGGTGGTGGTGTAATGGTGTAGGGAATATTTTCTTGGCACATTTTGGGCCCGTTAGTACCAATTGAGCATGCCATCGTGTCAACACCACAGCCTACCTGAGTATTGGAGCTGACCACAGTGTACCCATTTTTTGATGGCTACATCGAGCTGGATAACGCGCCATGTCATAAAGCGTGAATCATCTCAGACTGGTTTCTTGAACATTACAATGAGTTCACTGTATTCAAATGGCCTCCACAGTCACCAGATAATAATCCAGTAGAGCACCTTTGGGATGTGGTGGAATGGGAGATTTGCATCATGAATGTGATGCTGCGTGATGCTTTTATGTCAAAATGGACCAACATCTCTGAGGAATATTTCCAGTACCTCGTTGAATCTATGTCACAAAGGATTAAGGCAGTTCTGAAGGAAAAAGTTGGTTCAACCTGGAAGTAGTATGGTGTGCCAAATAAAGTGGCCGGTGAGTGTACATATCGCAGTAGCCATAAAGCATTGTGCTACAAGCAACACAATACAGTAGGACCAGTAGAAAGTTTGGTAAAAACAGATTACAAATGAATATCAATATACTTAAGAATATCGTAAGTAAAATTAATGCATTTTATGGGCCATGGCGGATAGAGTATTATTAAGAGTAAACCATTTTTTGTTTGTTTTATTCTGTACTAATAAAAACTTGATGTAATAATCACAATTCTATAAACTTAAAATAAAAAGTAATTTAGAGCATTTTTTCCTGCATAAAATGACAATAACATGCTTCGTTTTCAGATGTATTTATATAAATTTTTAGATGACAAAATATATATTTAGATGACAAAATTTGGTTAAAATTTGGAATAAATGTTGTCAAACCTTTATGAGAAGTTATGTTTTACCCAAACTCATAAAAATACAGTGTGCAGCATAAATAAGTACACCCCTCGCAAATCTATCTTTTAAATTCATATTTTTAATAAAAAGCTATACAATAATATATTTGTGGATATACATTAGATTAGTCATAACTGAAGCCAAATCTGGAGCTTATCTAACTAAATAACTTGCGATAACGGTACAAAAACTAGTAAAGCCAAATTTATATGTTATAGAAAAATATTAAATACACATTTAAAAAGAGAAAAAAAATCGAGAGAAGCAAAAAAATTGAAAAAATTTGTTGAAATTTTGTAGGTTTTATTTGCTTGAATTTAATTGTATTATCTTTTAATTTCTAAATATGTTTGGTGACTAAAATATTATTTCATTAAATATATCTGTTGAATAAATCTGTTTTGTTTAAATGCACCAAAATACATTGCCTATATTCACTTGAGATATGGAAAAAAATATTCATTTTCAAAATGGGGTGTATTCAGTTATGCTGAGCACTGTATCCTCATTCCATAGAAACTGTCTCTTAGTAGAAAAAACTCTTAATTTCATTCAATAGCTGTATGTACAAAATATGTAGCTAATTTAAAGTCGTTCTTTGCCCCCTGGGATGTTTTCCAAGGCCCCTGTTTGCATATGGAAACTATCTTAGCTGAGTCTTTCAGTCTGCTTTGACTAATGATCAGACTTTACTGTCTAGCAATCTTCTAGTTAGGACACACCATAGTGACCTTTTTAAAAGATGTACATCTCATCAAGCTGTAAATCATTAACTATTTAAATTTCTAAGACTTAACTCAAAACGTTTCTGACATAACACAGGCTTTAGTCTTACTGGTTGTGTTTTTACATTTTAGAATACTCCAGTAATGTCCCTGTTTGGAGCCTTCGGCTGATACCGGCCCTAGCTGGCTCTTTTTGTGTGCCACTCGCTTATCTTGTCGTGGTGGAGCTGGGATACTCCCACTTCTCAGCACTGGGGGCTTGTGTGCTTCTCCTCATGGGTAACCACTTACTGAATCATTTTACTCAATGCCTGAGGACGCTTTGTGCTTCATGTTAGGCTTAAATACTTTTGGTTCTTTTTCTTCCAGAAAACTCCCTGATTGTGCAATCGCGCTTCATGCTGCTGGAGTCTGTTTTAATCTTCTTCTTGCTGTCGGCTGTGCTGTCTTACCTCCGCTTTCACAAAGCACGCAAGTAAGACTTTAGGCAAATCTCGGTTCCTTTCAAACTCTGATACGGATTAGCTTGTCAGTCAGTTATTGTATTATGTGCTTCGTCTTCTTCCAGCTCATCTTTCAAGTGGTTTTGGCTTGTGGTCTGTGGGGTCAGCTGTGCATATGGAGTTGGGTATGTATGGTCAAAAAACAACATGATTTTTTTTTTTATCTTCCCTTTTTGGGGCAAGAAGTACTTTTTTTAGTTTAATATAAAGTCAGCATGGAATTGATGTCTTTATTGTGACAAACACTCACTGGGTACTTTATTACACAGCTTACTAGCACTGATTCCTCATTATCTTTTAAAGATGCATTAATTCTTTGTAGCATAGCTTGTGGAAAAGATGCTGAAACTTTCCTCAGAGATTTTAATCCATATTGATGTGAAGCATAACACAGTTGCTGCAGATTTGTTAGCTACACACACATGATATGAATGCCCGTGTGCATCACATGCCAAAGCTGCTTTATTGGATTGGGATCTGGGGGCGTATTACAGAAAGATCCTAACTTTTATCTCCTTGACAACTGTGGTAATTTCAGTGAAGACCACGTTTGTACAAAAGCTATTACAGAACAGCATTTCCTAAGTTGTTATTTCATCTTAATTATAGATTGGGAGGTGGTATTATAGAAACATTCTAGCTTGAAAAAAAACAAACATAAAAATGTACTTAATTTTAAGGCAACCTGGCAGCTGTCATAACTTCAAATTTAAATGCTAGCAAAACAAATGCTTATAATTGCTCTGTCCAACAATGGCATTACATTTATTAATGGGTGAAAATGAAGAAACAAAAGACTCTTGGAGGACCCTGAAGATGTTACATTTCAATGACCAAATGCTTTTTAGTAAATAAAGACTGTCACACAACATAATACAGTTAGCACAGGAACTGCAACCAGATTACAGAGACCACAGTGTTGCTCATTACTGTATTACAATTATATTTGTGAGGAACACAGTAATGTAATGAATTACATTTTAAATTTGTCTAATTTGATTAATGTTACGAAAAATGTAATGTAAGTGCATTACTTGCGTTAAAAATATAGCTATTAGAAGAAAAAAAATGCTTCTTTTGAATCATGTTTTCCACTGCAGCGTCAGTTAATAAGCATGGGCTTTTAAATTGCTGGAGAACGCAAGCTGAAATGGTTGCTGTTGAGAGTGGTTGCTTCAAGTGGAAATACAGACATTACTTTGATTTTATTGAGCGTAAAAACAAAAATAATGCTGTAATGCACTCTATTTTTAGTCTCTAAAGAACTTTATACTGCTTTTAACTTCACTACCAAGTTGTTCAAGCACTTGAACAGAAAACATTCTATGACAATTCCCTTCACTAAGGAGGACACTAGCAGCCAAAAACACAGCGGCCCAACTCAGCCTAAACAGGCCTAATTCAATTTTTATCCAGGATCGGAGGTGAAAGTATCTTTTGAATGTGAAGAGAAGTGTAGCTGCTTATGAGGCTGTTCACATATCACATCTTTTGTGCGTGCAAGTTTGTTGTTTCCAATGGAGTTATGTGGCTTGCGCACACGCATCCGAAGCACATATTGCATGCGTTCTCATTTTACAATCATTAGATGCACCAGTTGAAAATCATGAGTGACACGTAACAAGAATTGACCGATCAGCTTCATGCTTTGTATGGAATGTACACATTTCAGTAGACTAATTAACTCAGACAAACACTGCAGTGCTTTTTCATACTATGAATGTTAATGGTTACAGGTATTCGGTTTTCTTTTAAATGTCTTCTTTTGTGTTATAAAAAAAAAGATTAAACAGGTTTGGAACAAGTGAATGATCAAAAGTTTTGGGCGAATTATCTCTTTAAATCTTTTGAATATGTCAAGCTGCTGTGATCAACCCATTGTAATGTTTTTCAGTGAATATTAAATTACTGAAAGAGTTGCAGTTTGTTTTGTATAGGTATAATAAATAGGTATATTTATTATTTAAAAGTAACTTCAAAGTAAAGTAATTAGTAATCTGATTACTTTTTACATGAAGGAATTGGTAATGTCAGATTACAATTTTCCAGTAGTAATCAGTAATTTGTAATCTATTACTTTTTTAAAGTCACTTACTCAACACTGGTGGTTACAGTTAAAGTAACTAATTCCTTTCGTTTTTTTTGTGCCAGATTAGTTTTTCTATTTTGGCTAACTTATTTGCAGCCTGTGCAACGTTGATTGCTTGGTAATAGACCGGAGAGTGGACTGTCAAACTTGATGACACAATTTAAGATTTGATAGATGGGATAAGAATCCCAAATCAAGTTAAGAATTGCTTCTGTAATTCAAATTTGTGAAACATCCTAATTTAATTTATTGTATCATAGCTAAATTGAGACCTAAGATTTTCAGTACTATGGCCTACAAATTTGATTATTTATTTGTCTTTTTTTCAGGGTAAAGTACATGGGTATGTTCACATACTTTCTACTGCTGGGCCTGGCAGCTGTACACACCTGGCAGCTTATTGGAGATCCTACGCTGAGCCATGTATGTAATGGTTTTCAAATATCCATGGGTTTTAGATAGGGCTGCACGATACTGGAAAAATATTGCAATGTTGTTGAGTAAATAGCATTTCCCTAGAAAAGAAGCAATTTTATTAGCTATGTTTTTAAATAATTTATTTATTTAAAGATATTAAAGTAAATGGGTAAAGATAGTTTTTCAGATATAGTTAATTAAAATTGATATATAAATAACCGTGAAGGTGCAAACATTTTGTCATTAAAACACTATGAATGAGTGAAAACCTCAGCAGATATTCTGACTCTGATTGGCTGTTGTCATTTACCTCTTTTGTCTTGAATTAATTTTTTCCATATCTGGGTTCACCTTTAGGCTGCTCTAGATAATAGCAGAACAGCACATCTACTGGGGAAGTGGGTATAAAGATAGTAAAGCCCCATCTTATTGGTCAAGTTTAGATTTAAAAAAAACAATGCATAAAATAAGAAGTTTATTTATTAACTTGATCACGGCTGGTCCCGCATTAGCCAATTCACCAATCAGACGATTCCTAACTCACTATAAATAACCTAAGTTCCATACCATATTCATCTTCGTTTTGAAGAATCCACCCTTCCTCCCCTACTCCTTCTCCTTTCCTAGATGGGCGGCACGGCAGCCCAGTGGTTAGCACTGTTGCCCCACAGCAAGAACATAACTGGTTCTAGTCCATACCAAGCCAGTCGACGTTTCTGTGCGGAGTTTACATGTTCTCCCCATGCTCGCGTAGGATCTTATGAGCTCAGGGCCTCTCCCAGGACAGCATGCCAAACAAGCTTTAAAATCAATCATCAGCTAAGTGTGAACTCTTGAATTGCAGTTTATTGCACTTCTACGAACTCTTGAATTGCAGGTTATTGCACGTCTACAATATTATCGCAATAACAATAATTTTCTATATGCAGCCCTAGTTTTCGAGCACTATGTGTATAACTTAACGATTTTTGTCATTTGTATGAAAAGGGCAAGGTAATGTTCCAGGTTTTGGTTCGCTTCCTGGCACTTGTGGTGCTACCTGTCATCATGTACCTTGGGTTTTTCTACATACACCTGACCCTGCTATATCGCAGTGGACCTCATGACCAGATGATGAGCAGTGCCTTTCAAGCAAGTCTAGAGGTACAGTACAGGCCAGTTATATGACATACAATGCTTTTCAAAGGTTTGGGGTGTGTAAGGTTTTTTCTTTGATTTTAAAGGATTAGTACAACCATAAATGAAAATTCTATTATCAGGGTTAATACAGGTTTCATCAGGTCAAATTTAAGACTTTTAAGACCATTATGAATGAAATGTTATACTTGCACAAGACTGAACGCTAAGGATTTGTCTAATGGCTCAGTTAAAACATTAAAAAACTATTAAAACAAAATTGTAAGGAAGATAATTAAACCATATTGGTGATTAGAGTTAGTAAATAAACTTTTTTTTTATCGAGATGTTAGTGATTGGATGGGTGTTAGACCAGATGGGTAGCTTAACATGGACATAGAAAAATTAAGTCCTGTTTAAAATGATTTTAAGACCTACAACACAATATTTCATCAAGTTTAAGACTTTTTAAGGCCTAAAATATTTAATAATAAGACTTTTTAAGACCCCACAGATACCCTGATTATTAATAACTCAAGCTCATCTAGTTTTAATCCCCCGAGACCTTTATTCATCTTTGGGACACAAATTAAGATTATTTTAGAGAGCTCCCCCATCTTCTGTAGACAGCAATGATCCAGAGATTTTCAAATTCCAGAGAAGGAACCAAGAACATTGTCAAAACATTTCATACGGCTCTTTATTTTCATCAGAAATTTCTTAATTTGTGTTGTTAAAATGAAGGTCTCCAGATTGGACCAATGTGAGGGTGAGTAATTAATAACAATTAGCATTTTTGGGTAAGCAAACCCATTAACTCTTGTAATGCTCACCAAAGCTGCATTTATTTAATCAAAAATATGGTGATATTGTGAAATAAAATGACAATATTTATTGTCAGTTTTGTACATTTATTATATTTTAAAATGTTATGTGATTGAAAAGTTACTCCAGTTTTAGTGCCACATGATCCTTCAGAAATCATTCTAATTTAATGATTTGACAAGATTGAAAACACACTGATATGTATGGACACTGATATTTTTTGTGGAAACAATAATATCACTTTTAATCAAAAGTTGGAAAAGAATGACATTAAATTGTGACATTATAATAATGACATTAGATTTTTCAGGGGGGGGGATCTATCATTCAACATTCCCAAAATGTTGAATGATAGATGGCATGATGCAATCATTTGTTTTAATCCACAGTGTACTAATGTCATAGTAAAAATGTATCAGATAAGTATTTGAATGTGTTTGAATGGTCATTGTTTTATTTCTCCTGTGAAGGGTGGTCTTGCCCGGATCACTCAGGGGCAGCCTTTAGATGTAGCGTTCGGCTCACAGGTCACTCTCCGTACCGTCTCCAGTAAACCTGTGCCTTGTTTGCTTCACTCACACAAGGCCAACTATCCCATCAGGTGAGACATCAATAGTCTTTCACAAAGCTGTCTAGTTCACACCAGACCTGGCCCCGTATCCCAACAGAGGGAAGATTGTCCATAAATATGTCTATTGGCATAATACGACCGAAACATTTTAACACCAGCCTTTCATTTAAATATTAGCCACTGCGCTCCTAACCAAATGGTAAGGGTTCTAATCTATTTAATACATATATTTAACCTTATTAAAAGTACACATGGGCTGAGTGAATGGTGTCACTGACTTTAATTTTCAAATCATTTGCAAGTTATTTAATTTTGAAGATCTAAGGTGAACTTTATGCTGCTGCTTTCAGTAGTATGGAAATACATGACACGTAAAATGGTATTCAAACTCACATTAGTAGCATTTAACACTGAATAAAGCACATAGTCTGTACCTGGGGAGATAATTGTCATGGCAGTTTATGGTGTTGTTTTGCCGCAATGTCACAGAAATAGAAACGTTAAAAAAAAAAAAAATTTAAATGTTGCAGGTTTTGCTGATGGATAAGACAAAATTTAGTTTTAACATGAAAACGAACCTTTTTATTGCGTTGTGTAGTTTGAACATGATGTGACTCACACTGCAACAGCGAGATGCTGTCTACTGTGACAGTGACCATGAAAAAGTGTGTCTTTTAAACACAAAGGAAACAACAGGGCAGCTGTTTACCATTTAGGACTTGTCATGTTGGATTACAGTGTCGCTTTCTTCTGGGGTCCGTTCTTCATCATCATGTAACCATGTGGATTACTCTGTATCCTGGAAATTTTACTGGACATTTTTTTTTATAACTCATTCAGGAGTTGTTTATTTTATATAAAGATGATTGGATTGTGTCATTTCCAGCAAAGCTGAAACTGAAAATATGCATCAACTACAGATATTTCCTTAAAGGAGTACTGTATTAAATTTGGGAAAACGATATAATATAAATTACTTCCGAAAATGTAGATTTTTTTATTTTTTATTTTATTTTTTATTGTTGTTTTTGTAAGTAATTTTAATTAATATTGAATAATTTGTAATGTAACCTATGCTCCAAAATAAGGGTATGAAACCTTGGTTTGTACTGCCTTGGTTGGTACCTTTTTAAGGGGTTGAAAAGAACATTTGTGTACATTTTAATGACTGATGCTAATACTAATACTTAGCACTAATGTTTACTTTTAAGTTACCAATATGGACTTTTTAGAAATAAACACAAACTTTGAAAAAGGTGCAGCCCTAGCTTTAGTGCAATTTTTGAGTGTATGATATTTATTATTATAATTTTTTTGGTGAAGAAAATATATATATATATATATATATATATATATATATATATATATATATATATATATATATATATGATTTACGGAAGTCTTGCACGCACAATGTTGACAGCTATTATTATTTATAAAAATATTATAAAGGTTATTGCATATCATTTAACAAAACTGTTTAACTTGCTATGATTTTTTTCATCTTGCTTACATGGTTAGTAATTGAATATTAATCAGATGATTCCATTGTGTTACTGTCTTTACTGCTAGCCAATCAGTGCACTGCTGATCATGATTTCACAACAAACACAAGTACACACAGTAATCTTTGACCAATTTATCCAGATATTTTAATCGGATTCACAAACTTGTTTGAAGAACCAAATTAGCCGTGGATCACAATTAAAAGATTCAGAATCTGTCAAATCATCTTTGATCCTTTAAAAGATAAGAGCAGTGGTCTCAAACTCCTAACCAAACCACCTCCAACTCACACCTGCCTAATGGTCTCTAGTAGTCTTAAATGATTAGATGGATTAGCTGTGTTTGATTAGGGTTGGGGGAAAAATGTACAGAGCTGCAGCCCTCCAGGAAATTAGTTTGAGACCTACTGTTTAGTGTAATGCAAAATAAGCACATCTTCATGCTGTTTATCAATGTTTAAAGATATGAAAATGGCCGTGGAAGCTCCCACCAGCAGCAAGTGACCTGCTATCCTTTCAAAGATGTCAACAACTGGTGGATTATCAAAGACCCTGGGCGGTACGGATTTAGAATTTTAGCATTCTTAAATCCATTGATGGATGTTCACATGACCAGTATGTGGGCTCTATATCAAGTTTAAATTCATTTTATTTTAGTTTTTTTTTTTCTTTTTCAGGCAAAGTCTTGTGGTCAGCAGCCCACCCAGACCTGTCAGACATGGTGATATAATTCAGCTGCTGCATGGAATGACAACTCGCTACCTGAACACGTAATACCATATATTTAATGTTGCTCTGATTATTTAATATTAATGGTTATAATTAAACCCATTTATTTTATATTATCTTTTCATCATTTCTTTAAAGCAGTTTTAGTAATAATCTGTGTTTTGATTTTAAGACATGACGTTGCAGCCCCCATGAGTCCTCACTCACAGGAAGTGTCAGGCTACATTGATTTTAATGTGTCTATGCCAGCTCAGAATCTCTGGAGAGTGGTAAGAACACAGACCAGCAGCTCTTTAATGAATGTTCATATTTACTTAAAACATGTTTTATGAATAGTTCTTTTCATTGCACTGTAGGATATTGTGAACAGGGAGTCTGAGAAAGAGATCTGGAAGACCATTTTATCAGAGGTGCGACTAGTCCACGTGAACACTTCGGCTGTTTTAAAGGTTTGTATAGTCATAAAATCAGTATTACAATATGGGCATAATAATGACTTAGAGTTTCAGCTAGAAAAAAAAAAGACATTTCTAAAATTATAGACCAATTTATGCATAAATATGTGGAAAGATCATATATACTTTTTTTTTTTTTTTGGAATTGAATGTGATTATAAGGGTCCATCTATTAGTCCTATGATGGAACTAACAGCGTGGGTGAAGGTTAAATGCGTGTAAGCATTTTTAGCACGTGAAAAGAAATATTTGTATTTAATATTTTTAATTTTAACTTGTTTCCAACTCCCAATTTTAATCTGACTCCAATTTATGATAATTTAAATCTAGTTTTATCTAATTCAAGCTGATCACCTTATAGGTTGTGATTTAGGTCTAATTTAGATTGATTACCCTAATAAATCCTTATTTTCAGTTAATGGTTCATCGTTTACCCGAAGTATCTTAGAGTCAGTATGCTGGCCAGTTTCATTTGCTCACGGACACATCCTCGCCAGTTCTGATTCTTAGATAAAGGAAACTAGTTTATCCTCTAAGTAGTAACGCCCCATGCTTGCTCATACTTAAAGTTTTTTTTAGCCACTAGATTATATCATACTAAGTCAGGCACAGCATTTAAACCACGGTATACCTTGAAAACTGTTATCGTCCCATGGCTAAGTAGTTCATTACCAAAAATAAAAATTGTTTCACTTATTTACTCTCATATCATTACAAATGCATAAGACTTTAGTTCATCTTCCGAGCTCAAATGTAGATTTGACTTGAAAAGTTTTTTGTCACCTAAAGGTCTCACGTTTTCATTAAGAGTTCAAAAGTAAATTCACAGGAATCAGGCAGTTTAACCACACTTAAAAAATCATGCGCAAGTTATTATTATGAGCTCATTATTTCAAATATAGATGAGTGGCGAGTGCATGCAAATAGAGAGTAAAAAAAAAAAAGACCTCGTATGCAACATTAGGCAAATTCTGTTCTTCGTATGTAGCTGTTTGTCACAAGGTGACGACAAGGTTTGTTTGCTATATATATATATATATATATATATATATATATATATATAATGATGTAATGTCTCAGGCTGTGAATGTTACCCAAAAAAAAGAGGTATGGTTCATAACTGAACTGGTCAGTGGAAAGGGGCCATTTATGAAGATTTTGAAGTTCCAGATTTTGGGTGAGCAATCTTTGAACAGAGGCACATAAATCTTTGATAATTTTTTTAAAAACCTTTTTCATAAAAATACCTTAAAATGTGTCCTAATATTTCTTAGGTGAGCAGACCCTTTCAGTTATTTCTGCCTGTTTTATAATTGTTGTTGCAGCTCAGTGGAGCCTCTCTGCCGGAGTGGGGTTTTAAACAGCTGGAGGTGGTGGGTGATAAGATTTATAAAGGCTACCAGCAGACTGGCATGTGGAACGTGGAGGAGCACCGCTATGGCAGAAGTATGAAAATTAACAACTAAACATTATTGAATTGCTTGCGTTATGCTTTCCTGTTAAATGCATATTTCACAGTACGTACGGTCATGGAAAACTCATGGAATTTTGACATGGCATTTTTTTAGGCCTGAAAAAGACTTGGAAAAACAAAAACCCACAAAGTTTTGGAAAAGTCATGGAAATTAGTTTAACAAATATACTTGCGTACATAGGTTGCTTGTCTTTACTACTTCTCTGTCCTTGGCCAATCACATACTCTCACATTATTAGTGCTGTGCAAGCATTATCTAAATCAGTGTTTCTCAACCACGGCCATCCAACACTGCATGTTTTGGATGTCTCCTTTGTGTGTTACACTGTTGTTTGATTAAGGAGACGTGGAAAGTGTGCAGAGCTTGTGGTTCTCCAGGATCATGGTTGAGAAACACTGATCTAAATAATTTTTACATAGTTTTACAAAAAACTAAATAGATTGTTGTGCTGTAATATAAATTTGAACGTGCATTGTTTTTCTTATTATTTACCACATACGTAGACATTACATGTAACATTAGGTCATGAAGATTTACTTGAAAGTCTTGGCAAAGTCATGGAATTTTAGAAGTAAAAATGTGTTTGAACCCTGATATCTGTGCAGGTCAGGAACCAAAGGAAAGGGAATTGGAGTTGAAGTCTCCTACTCACAGCGATGTCAACAAAAACCTCACATTTATGGCCAAGTTTCTGGAGCTGCAGGTGATTATTGAAGGGGTCCGCTTCACGTTGCACTTTCAGCTTTATTTAGTGTGTAAATTAATTTAGTTACAATGTTAATCGAGGATGTGTTTTTTTCTGAACTTTAAGTGAAGTTTTCAAACTAATTTCGAGAGGAGCACGTGATATGATTGACTGCAGCTGGCCACTCATCTACATTCACTAGTTAGCCAGTCAGATTAACCCCAACTCACTATAAGTAGCCTAGCTAGAACTACTCTCTTATCTTCATTTTCCGAAGAAACCCCCCATCCACCCCTTCTCCTCCTTTTTTCTTTTACCACAGGGAGCTCTCGAGAACCACCTGATCTCGTACTCCCCTCATACGCTCTATGGACCAGGCGGGAGCCCTGGGCTCACCTATCTCCGAGCTCAGGGTTCTCTCCCGGGACAGCATGCCAAACTTGCTAACAGTTGTCAAACAATATCTAAGTGTGAACTCTTGAAATGCCTTGAGTGTAGTCTAATTTTTTCCACAAACGTACATATTGCAATATTCCCAATTAAAAAAATTCCCAAACTACATATACGAGGAGTTTAAACTGAGAAGGCTTTAAAGTGCATGCAGATGTTTTGTTTTGTGTTGCTGGAGTAGGGGCGCATGACCACCAAAATGTTTTTTTCCCTGAGCGGAGCATTTTTTCCTGTTGTTGTCAATGGAAACCGTGTTTAAAACCTTGGCAGTATAGCATTTTACATTCTGCACTGAGTGCTCTGTGTTTTTTAAAAGCTTTGATGGTTGAATCATTTACAGTTAAGTGTTTTTAGCACAGTGGTGGACATAAGGCTCCACACTCTGTTGGAAAGGGTGGAGAGCAGCAGCTCATTTGCATTTAGAGTGACACATCAATAAGTGTTTGCTTCCACCCTGAAGCAAAAAGGATCTTGTCTTTTTGACAATTGTTTAAAAAAAACAGTTTCATACATTGAATTCACTTAATGTTTTTGATTAACAGTGGAAGATGCTGACAGTAAAGAACGAAGAGTCAGAGCACAAATATAGTTCATCACCTTTTGAATGGATCACAATGGACACCAACATTGCATATTGGCTTCATCCTTCAAGTAATGTATGTCAACACCATTCTGTTGTTTTTTCCTTGTGTTTTGACTTTGTGTTTTCCAGAATGATTATAAGACTAGTCTAATCTTTTCTGATTTGATACAGGCACAGATTCACTTTATAGGCAATATTGTTACTTGGACCATTGGAAACATTACACTGGTTGTGTACTGTCTTCTGTTTTTAACATACTTACTAAGGCGGAGGAGGAAAGTTGAAGACATTCCACAAGGTATAAAGATTTTTGTTTTAACCTCAATGGAAAAAGGTGCTTTCACATTTTTCCCTGACTATAACCTAAGCCGTTTTCCACTATTGTGCTGACTAGACAGGATCGGCATTGGCTGGTTAAGAAAATACAATCATTCGGACCAATAATGGAAAAGCGGCAATAGAATTGATGTTCTAATTACTGTCAAGTACAGTTTTCGGTAAACTTTTTTTATTCCAAGACCCATGTACACTTTTATTATTTGTGAAAACGTTCACAGATCAGTTTTGATCAGTTACCCCTTCCCTCAATATAGTATATTGCATTTATTATTTGTGAAAACTCAACAGATCAGTTTTAGTAAGATAACTAAATGTACACTCACTGGCCACTTTATTAGGTACACCGTATTATCTCCTGGTTGAACCCCCTTTTTGCCTTCAGAGCTGCCGTAATGCTTCATGGCACAGATTCAACAATTTTGGTCCATATTGACATGATAGCATCAGGCAGTTGCTGCAGATTTGTCAGCTGCACCTCCATGATGCAAATCTCACATTCCACCACATCCCAAAGGTGCTCTATTGGACTGACATCTGGAGACTGTGGAGGCCATTTGGGTACAATGAACTCATTGTCATGTTCAGGAAACCAGTCTGAAATGATTTGCGCTTTATGACATGGCACGTTCAATTCAATTTAATTCAATTCAGCGTTATCCTGCGGGAAGTAGCCATCAGAAGATGGGTACACTGTGGTCATAAAGTTTGCCAAGAAAATATCCCCCACACCATTACACCACCAGCAGCAGCCTGAACCGTTGATACTAGGTAGGATGGATCCATGCTTTCATGTTCTTGACGTCAAATACTGACACTACCATCTGAATGTCGCAGCCGAAATCGAGACTCATCATACCAGGCAATGTTTTTTCAATCTTCTATTGTCCAATTTTGGTGAGCCTGTGCGAATTGTAGCCTCAGTGTCCTGTTCTTAGCTGACAGGAGTGGCACCCGATGTAGACTTCTTCTGCTGTAGCCCAAGGTTGGACGTGTTGTGCGTTCAGAGATGCTCTTCTGCATACTTCGGTTGTAACAAGTAAATATTTGAGTTACTGTTGCCTTTCTATCAGCTGGAACCAGTCTGGCCATTCTCCTCTGACCTCTGGCATCAACAAAGCATTTACGCCCACAGAACTGCTGCTCACTGGATATTTTCTCTTTGTCTGACCATTCTCTGTAAACCCTAGAAATGGTTGCACGTGAAAATCTCAGTAGATCAGCAGTTTCTGAAATACTCAGACTAGATGCTTGGTTTGAACTTCAGCCAATCCTCTTGACCATGTCTACATGCATTGAGTTGCTGCCATGTGATTGGCTGATTAGGAATTAGCATTAATGAGCAGTTAGACATATGTGGAGAAAAAAGTGGCCGATGAGTGTATATATGTAATTAAAACACAAATGATCCTATTACTCAAAACTTTAAAGCGTTTTGACTAATATTGAGTGTATTCTGAGCTACGGTAATCTCAAACTGGCTATTTCAGCAGATCTGTGATTCTCAAAGATGACTTGTATTTGATACTGCAACTGAAAACAGGTCTAAATGTACTCAACGTCGACTCATTGTTCCATCCCTAAGAGGGAAGAAATCACTTTCCCGAACTCTCGCATTCAATCTGCCCAGTTGGTGGAATGAACTCCCTAACTACATCAGAACGGCAGAGTCACTTGCTGTCTTCAAGAAACGACTAAAAACTCAACTGTTTAGTCTCCACTTTCCTTCCTAATCTTAACTGCCTCTCTGGCTATACCACTAACTGTACTCTCTCTCTCTCTCTCTCTCTCTCAAAAAAAAAAAAAACGTTACTAATGCTTTGCTTGTTAGACTTTACACACCTGAAACTTGTCTGTAGCACTTGTTCACTGCTGCTCTTATAGTTGTGTAAACTGATTCCTTGTCCTTATTTGTAAGTCACTTTGGATAAAAGTGTCTGCTAAATGTAAATGTAAACACTCATTATTTACATTGCAATTGCATTACCAAGGCATCGACTTCCACATTTATATTACATTCCAGAGAGCTCTGTTATCAGCATGACCATGGAAAATGAATTTGTATCCATGCTGACTTTCCCAGATCAGCACAGAAATGAATGGTTAAACACAGAGAATCATTCAGCTAGTACTGAAGGATTGCTTTAAGATCAAATGTAAGCAATAATAAAAGTAAAGGTGTTTGCTTTTCCATTAACTGTTCTTTTTTGCTTTGCCTTCTCAGACTCTTGGGAACAGTTGGTTTTGGCTGGTGTGGTTTGCTTTGGAGGCTGGGCAGTGAATTACCTGCCATTCTTTCTAATGGAGAAGACTCTGTTTCTGTATCACTATCTTCCAGCTCTCACCTTCAAGATCTTACAAATACCTATAGTCACAGAGCACCTGTACATCCACGTATTGAGGTAGGAGATTTTCTGGTGTCTGTAATTCATCCAAAAATGTCATTGAAAGTTTCCTAATCTGCATCGTATCTGAATGTCATTGTGTTTTTCAGATCCCCAGCTCAACAGAAAGCATTTGGCGGTGTGATTTTAGCAGTCCTTTGTTCAGTATATGTGTCCTACCACAGCTTGAGTCCTCTCACGTATGGCCAGCCAGCGTTAACATCAGACGAGCTCGCTGAGCTGCGCTGGAGAGAGAGTTGGGATATTTTACTACGCAAACGCTGAAATATCCTTAATTTCTTTAAGTTCAAATCAAGATGAATGGTAGTGCCGATGGATTTTAGAGCTGTGACAATTTTTATTTGTATGTTTTTGAGAAATCGATTCTTGAATGGGTTCTGAGCTCGGTTTTTAACAGAAGATTATACTATACACTTTACAAACTTTGCTTGCATCCAATTCCTTACAAATACCACATGAATCTTAAGTAATCGTTTAGAAAATTAAAGCGAGTTACAAAAGTGTTCATAGTGAGCCGTGTTTACATTATTCTTATGACACAAAAGCCAACTTGCATGAATCAGCCTAACATGCAAGCGAGTACATGGTTTTAAAACTAGCCAAGAATGCCATCTGTTGTTAAAAAGTAAGCTCAGAATCAATTCAAGGGAGAATAGCAACGCGTTTTGAAAATCTCAGAATCAATGCTGAACCAATTTTCAATATTTCGCCATAGCTGAATTTCCAGAAAGCTATGAAGCACTATTTCTAGGGTCTATGTCCAAACATAATAATGTGAAAAAACTCATGCTGCTGAATCTCAAAACGCCTAAACCAAATAGACTCTAAAGCACAATTTTGGTGCTAAATTTATCTTGCTCGTATGTTTACATATTATTCTGTTTGTATAGCATTTTATTGTGTTGTTTTAGAGACTATTAAACTAATAAGATGCATTGCATTTCTTTAAATATGTTTTATTTGATTTTTGCACAACAGAAAAAACAATTAATAAACATTTTTATAACATTAAACTTTACATTCAATTCATGCTTTTGACCATTATAGTCAATGACTATAGGAATCCGACAACATGGGAGCAGATAAGCGTGGTAATTTGAAATGGAGCACAGTTGTCTGTGTTAGATAAATATGTGTCTGTACTGTCCATACGCTTTGATGCTGTTTAATTCCTTGGCTTATATTGTCAGAGTTTATGAGGGTCTGCTGGTCATTCGGAGTTGAGTGAGGCAAGGGATTTTAGCTGACTCTGCCAGTGCTCATGCCACTGCTGCAGCTCTTTTTCCTGAGCGTCACACTCCAGATGAGCTCTATCCAGCTCCTCCTGAACTTTTCGCCCATACAGCTGGAGGAAGAGTCATTTATATTTGTTTATCAATCTACATTTAGCCTGCAGGTGTGTTGAGGTGCAGTACAAAATTAAAGAGAAAACTCCACCTAGCAAATGAGTAATTGATGATGGGACAGCTGTTGCTGATTCATTTGATCTGTACTCACTTTGTAAGTTACAGTAGTTTGTAAATGAAGCTTATTAACAGTTGTATCACAAAAGTACACACAGACTACTTTTATGCTCTGTCAAGCATGCTTAAATGAAAACAAATTTGATGACTCTTTTTGGGGGTGGGGGGAGGGGGTTCCAAAAAAAGGTTGACACAAGATAGCATTCAGTGTTGGGTGTAACTAACTGTAAATTACTTTTACACTAAAAAACTAAAGTAATTGGTTATTTTAAATATTTAGGAATTTAATTAGTACTTGCCTTAAATACTGTACATAAATTATACAATTATGTATAAATCCATTCAGAGAAGTAGAGTATATTGTATTTTTGTCATCCAAATATATATTGCAGTAAAAACATATACAGTTGAAGTCAGAATTATTAGCCCCTCTGTATATTTTTGTCCTTTTAATTTTAAATCCCTTAATTTCTGTTTAATGGAGAGATTTTTTTCAACACATTTCTAAACATAATAGTTTTAATAACTCAATTCTAATAACTGATTTATTTTATCTTTGCCATGATAACAGTAAATAATATTTTACTAGATATTTTTCAAGACACTTCTATACAGCTTAAAGTGACATTTAAAGGCTTAACTAGGTTAATTAGGTTAACTAGGCAGGTTAGAGTAATTAGGCAAGTTATTGTATAACGATGGTTTGTTCTGTAGACTATGGGAAAAAATATAGCTTAAAGGGCTAATAATATTCACCTTAAAAGGATTTTTAAAAAATTAAAAACTTTTCTAGCTGAAATAAAACAAAAAGACTTTCTCCAGAAGAAAAATCAGACATACTGTAAAAATTTCCTTGCTTCGTTAAACATTATTTAAGAAATATTCAAAAAAAGAAAACAAAATTCAGAGGGGGACTAAAAATTCTGACTTCAACTGTTTTTTTTTTTCAACTAAAGAAGTTTACATTCATTTACATTCAAGTAGACTGCACATGCTTAAAAATGTCAACTGAGGATTTATTTCATGACAATATATAAGGAGTAATTATGTATAGTTTGCATAACTATTCAGTATCTTGACTAAAGAAGGTTACATTTGTCCATTGCACGTGCTTAAATGAATTTATGTATGATTTATGGTGTCACTACTTTGAAATGTTTAATACTTTGATACATAATATTATTGTTTCTTAAGTATTGCATTTAAAAAAATAAAGTTAAAGACTATGTTTGACTTAAATTAAAAGAATCAAAAGAGTTTAATTTCTATGATGTAGCATTTTAAGTAGTATTGTGCCGAGTAATAAATTACTTATTGAGTAAAATAAGTACTTTTTAAACATTTCAGTCATTGGAAAAGTAATTAAAATATTTTTTTTATGATGTATTTAGGCATTAATTACTTTTTTGTAGTAACTTAAAGTACCCAACACGGATAGCTATTTTATGACATCAGAGGAAACTAGTTCATGATTTTAATGAAAACTGAGTCACAATTTGTTTATTTATTTAGATCACAAAAGGAGATTTTAAAAATAATTGGCAGTGGACAGCAATCAAAATGAAGCTTTCAGAAAAAAGTATCAGAATGATTTAATGCAATAAATAGTGTATATTTCCAAGTGTTCTGAGGTATATACAGTGCATCCGGAAAGTATTCATAGCGCTTCACTTTTTCCACATTTTTTGTGTTACAGCCTTATTCCAAAACGGACTAAATTCATTTGTTTCCTCAAAATTCTACACACAATACCCCATAATCACAATGTGAAAAATTATTTTTTCAAGCTCTATCAGGTTGGATGGGAAGAGACGGTGTACAGCCATTTTCAGATCTCTCCAAAGATGTTTAAAAGGATTTAGGTCTGGGCTCTGGCTGGACCACTCAAGGACATTCACATTCAGTTTTTGTGAAGCCACTGCATTGATATTTTGGTGGTGTGCTTTGGGTCATTGTCCTGGTAGAAGATTAACCGTTGCCCCAGTCTGAGGTCAAGAGCACTCTGAAGCAGGTTTTCATTCAGGATGTGTCTGTACATTGCTGCATTCATCTTTCCTTCTGTCCTGACTAGTCTTCCACTCCCTGCTGCTAAAAAACATCATGCATGATGCTGCCACCACCATGCTTCACTGTAGAGATGGTATTAGCCTGGTGATGAGCGGTGCCTGGTTTTCTCCAAAAGTAACGCCTGGCATTCACTCCAAAGAGGTCAATTGTAGTCTCATCAGACCAGAGAATTTTGTTTCTTATGGTCTGAGAGTCCTTCAGATGCCTTTTGGCAAATTCCAGGCGGGGAGTGGCTTTTGTCTGGCCACTCTACCATACAGACCTGATTGGTGGATTGCTCCACAGAAGAATGCTGGAGCTCAGACTGAGTGACCATCGGGTTATTGATCACCTCCCTGACTAAAGCCCTTCTCCCCCGATCACTCAGCTTAGATGGCCGGCCAGCTCTAGGAACAGTCCTGGTGGTTCCAAACATCTTCCACTTACGGATGATGGAGGCCACTGTGCTCATTGGAGCTTTCAGAGCAGCAGAATTTTTGCTGTAACCTTCCCCAGCCTTGTGCCTTGAGACAATCCTGTCTCTGAGGTCTACAGACAGTTCCTTTGTCTTCTCTTTGGTTTGTGCTTTGACATGCACTGTCAACCCTGGGACCTTATATAGACAGGTGTATGCCTTTTCAAATCATGTCCAATGAACTGAATTGACCACAGGTGAACTCCAATTAAGCTGCTGAAACATCTCAAGAATGTTCAGTGGAAACAGAATGTACCTGAGCTCAATTTAGAGCTTCATGGCAAAGGCTGTGAATACTTATGTACATCTGATTTTTCAGGTTTTTTATTTTTAATAAATTTGCAACACTTTAAAAAAAAATCATTTTTCACATTGTCATTATGGGGTATTGTGTGTAGAATGTTGAGTAAAGAAATGAATTTGAAATAAGTCTATAACATAAATTAATATGGAAAAAGTGAAGCGATATGAATACTTTCCAGATGCACTGTAGTAGGGTTTGGCGGAAAATAAACCTACCTTTTAATGTGTTATTTAATAAAAATCCTGACATGAACATTTTTGTTCCTGACTGCACAGAATTAGACCATTCACTCTGTCTCATCACAAATTAAGTTAAAGAGGAATGCATGCTTATTTGGCGATTTCTATACATTCTGCTTTTTTTTTTCTTTATCAAAACAAAGTTTTTTTCCGATACATTTTCATGAACAGACAGGTCAGGTCAAGTTCAGTATTTTTGTTTAAAAAAAAAACATTATATTGAATTATTTTTTTTCACCAAACCATATTGTATATCTTGCAAAACACTATATATACATGAAAGTGTGCCAAATGTAACCAATCTTTGAGAATTTTTCTTAATTTTTTTAAAAAGCCTAATGCTGCCAGTAATTCACAACCAATTATTTACTTTTCTTTTTTGAACAATTTCTCCTTTTTATCAAGTAAAAAAAAAATCAATAAATACAACAACAACAACAAAAAGATTTTAAATGAACATACCTCATGCATGGTGTCTCGAACTTCAATGGTCTTAAGATGTGCCAGTGTGGTCTTAGCAGTTGTGATTGTGACCGTTCCCTGTGATTGTTTATGTACTGAGCTGCCATCAGTGAACCTGATGTAACAAATGCCTGGCCATGTTCTACAAAACAATACATGTAATTCAACATTCACAATTAATGTCTCATCAACAGTTTTTTTAAAGGACAATATTTCCACACCTGCTGCCTTTCTGTATCACAGCACTGCTCTTGTCCTCCTGCAAAAGGCCAGTTTGTGTCTGGCGAAGGAGAGTGGTAAAATTCTCCTTTTGTTCAGCATCTGCTTTTCAAATGACATTCAGCTTTAATTAGGTCAATTAATTATTGAAAGCTGTGTTGGGAAACAGTATTTTCATTGGTAAAGATTATTACATTCATACTTTTAAGGAAAAGTATTCTTTTAAATCTTTTGAATGATCAGACACTTTACAAGCCAAAAATAAATGCTGATATGTTATGGTCTGTCAAGCTGAAAAACAAATGAATTACGGATAAAGGTGAACCTTTGGTCACTCATGCCAATGCCAAATGTCAGATTCAATGGGGCCAGTAGTGAAAATCTTGGGCTGTGGACAAAGTAAACCATGTATTGTTCACTGATGAGTCCACCATTCTTGTCTTTCCCACATCCAGGAGAGTTACAGTTCTTATGAAGCCCCAAAGAAGCGTACCAGACTGTTGCATGCTCATAGTGAAGCATGGGGGTAGATTAGTGATGGTTTGAGCTGCAATATCATGACATTCCCTAGGCCCATTACTTGTACTAGATGGGCGCATCACAGCAAATGACTACTGAACCATTCTGGAGGACCATGTGCACGCAGTGGTTCAAATATTGTATCCTAAGCGCAGTGTCATGTTTCAGGATGTTTATGCACCAATAAACACAGCAAGACTGGTGAGAGTGGTTTGATGAACATCAAAGTGAAGTTGAACATCTCCCATGGCCTGCACAGTCACCAGACCTAAATAATATTGAGCCACTTTGGGTTGTTTTGGAGGAGCGAGTCATGAAACGTTTTTTCTCCACCAGTATCATGTCGTGACCTGGCCACTATTCTGCAAGAACAATGGCTCAAAATCCCTCTGGCCACTGTGCAGGACTTGTATATGTCATTCCCGAGATGAATTGATGCTGTAAAGGCCCCACACCACACATTTCATTGTCCAACCCCTGTATATACACTGCTCAAAAAAATAAAGAGAACACAAAAATAACAGATCCTAGATATGAATGAAAATATTCTAATTTAATGTTTTGTTCTTTACATAGTTTAATGTGCTGTCAACAAAAATCACAATTTATGAATGGAAATCAAATGTATTAACCCATGGAGGTCTGGATTTGGATTCACACTCAAAATTGAAGCAAAAAAACAATACAGGCTGATCAAACTTTGATCATATGTCCTTAAAACAAGCCAAAATGAGGCTCAGTAGAGTGTGTGGCCTCCATGTGCCTGTACTATATGACCTCCCTACAAAGCCTCGGCATGCTCCTGGTGGTCTCCTAAGGGATCTCCTCCTAGACCTGGACTAAAGCGTCCCCTAACTCCTGGAAAGTCTGTGGCACATTGTGGCACTGGCGGATGGAGCGAGACATGGTGTCCCAGATGTGCTCAATTGTATTCAGATCTGGAGAAGGGGCGGGCCAGTCCATGGCATCAATGCCTTTGTCTTGCAGGAACTGCTGACACACTCCAGCTACATGAGGTCTGGCATTGTCTTGAATTAGGAGGAACCCAGAGCCAACTGCACCGGCATATGGCCTCACAAGGGGTCTGAGGATCTCATCTCAATACCTAATGGCAGTCAGGCTACCTCTGGCAAACACATGGCCTTCCAAAGGAATGCCACCCCACACCATAACTGACCCACTGCCAAACCGGTCATGCTGGAGGATGTTGCAGGCAGCAGAACGTTCTCCACGGCATCTCAGTGCTCAGTGTGAACCTGCTTTCATCTGTGAAGAGCACAGGGCACCAGTGGCAAATTTGTCAATCTTGGTGTTCTCTGGCAAATACCAAACGTCCTGCACGGTGTTGGGCTGTAAGCACAACCTCCATCTGTGGACGTCAGGCCCTCATAACACCCTCATGGAGTCTGTTTCTAACCATTTGAGCAGACACATGCACATTTGTGACCTGCTGGAGGGCTCTGGCAGGGCTCCTCCTGCTGGGTTGTTGCCCTCCTACGGCCTCCTCCACGTCTCCTGATGGTCTGTCTTCTGGTATTGAGAAGTGGTCTGTGGTCACCACCTGCAAAACCACTCCTTTATTAGGGGTGTCTTGCTAATTGACTATAATTTGGCAGCACAACCTGATGTCTGTTCCATTTGCACAACAGTATGTAAAATTGATTGTCAATCCATGTTGCCTCCTAAGTGGGCAGTTTGATTTCAGAGGAGTGACTTGGAGTTATTTTTTGACCAGTGTATATACTGTATAACAGCACTCCTTATGTCAGACCGGTGGTGAGGCATCATTTTACATTCCCATAGTGTGAACTTATAGACTTACGTCCCACTTGAACCTCGTGGATGGTTATGAGGTTGTCGAACTGAAATAGCAGGGCCTCTGCCAACCTGGCAAAAGCAGGGACAGATTCCTCTGCGTTTTTGATGACACAGGCCTGTCCAGAAACAAAACCAAGTTTAGTGACTCAAAAAGAACAACAAAGGCAGAAGAATGACTAAATGAGCGAAAGTCTGAAGGGCTTAGTAACCTGAAGTTCCTGTCTGGTGTCCTGGATGGCCTGTCTGTGCTGTTTCTGTCTCTGCTCTTCAGCCTCCACCAGCAGTTTGAGTTCACTCTCACAAGCTGGGTGACTCAGACGCACACGCAGCTGACCACTATGCTCTCTCTGAGCAGCAGACCACAAAAAAGCAGAAACTTGCTTAATATTAACAAATATATGAAGCAGACATTTGATATTGTGACATGGTAGTTATTGGTTTCTTCCCCAGTGAGGAACATGTGAGAAACTTATGAGGAACTTTCCTCTGCCATCACCATTGTTCTGCATTTGTTCACTTACCCTGTTTTGTTCACTCTGCTGTTGAACTAGTTTGAACCGGTGTTGAATTTGTATCATGCTTTGCGTCAGCTCTTCAAGGTATTGATCTCTTAGTTTAGAGAAAAGTATCTCTGGTACACTTGACAGAAACTCTTCAATGGCTTTCAACTGCTGCTGAAATTCTACACAGAGAGAAAGCAGTCACATATTGTTATGTAACAAATGCACATTATCTGGTGTAACAATATCTATGTTATTGTTTATTATAGTAATAGCAGTGCAGCATGAAATTAATATTCCAAAAACACTGTATGTAGTGACACTGTATTTACCCTAGTCACCCTAAAGGTGAATAGAGTAAAACATTCAATGAATAAATACCATCATTTAGTGCTGTAGCCATGAAGCAAAACCCAGATAATAATTCAGCACTGGTTGGCTTGAAATATTCCTATTATTGCACATTATTGTGTGTGTTTCTTTTTGTTTATTAGATAAATAACTGTAATAAACATAATTTGATGATATTTTGACATTTTATTCTACACAAATTGCACATACCCATTATGAAAATACAAATTTTAACAAATCTTTATTTTATTTATATAAAATAAAGGTTCTCGAATCTGATTGGCTGATAGCCGTGCGATATTCTGAAATATCAGAACTCATAAAGCCTCCTCACCCTAGTGTATTACTCCACCCACATAGAGAAACAGCAGATCAATAAACTCACTACAGTTTGCCAAATATTGTAGCTGTTGGACAACATAATGCACTTTTAAAGGCTTTTTAGCTGAGGATGTAGTTGTTTAGATTGCAACTATGCAGTTTATTTATAAGGACAGTGCCTATTTTAAATATTTATAATTTCTGAGAGACAGCACGTCAGCATCCATCTGCCTGTCATACTGAGCAGAGCAAAGACAGTTGACGCTCCGCCACAAGATGGTGACAGAGACCACATAATAAGTTGATCTCTCCCTTTTGTATGTTGTAGTGCCGTATTTATACCATAGTAATTGTAGTGTATTGAGTGTAAGATGGGACTCACATATCAGAAATGTGTGTATTTTGTGTTGGCCACTCTTTGTATAACATTGAGTTAATTTTCGGTTGGCTATCTGTTTGTTTCTAATGAGCCTCCTGTTTCCGTTACTGCAGACTAGACTAGATGTTTTTCCTTATCGCAAACACAACAGTAATCTGTTAGTGATTACACTGCTTTGGCTTTTTTCATGGTTAAATATTGTGATCTCCAGATTGCAACAGAGAAATTCTGGGAAATGTCTCTAGACTGATCACATTTCATACCGTTCAGCCTTTTAATCTTAAAATGTGAGCAAAATCATCTGTTTTGTAATCACTTTAGACAGTACGCTGGAGAATCATTCAAACACTAGCTCTGAAGTGAAGTTTGTGAAGTAACAATGGTTTCTGCTGTTCTGACGTCAGCTGCAGATGTGGATGAATGGCGGAAGAAATTACTTCCTCATACGAAAGGATTTTTAGACTCTCCATGTTGATTTATTTTTATATACATGATTATGCCGTCAAACTGTTGTCTAAATGCAATATCACACGAGTAGCAGTGTGATATGGCTGTATATTGGCACTAGTGGGAAACTAAGGATTTAGTCTTCTGGGATTTGACATCAGGATTGCAGCACTCTAGAATTTAGTTTACCCAGATTATTTATCAGTGTCTTTAAATTAAGCTTTTTTACAAAAAGCATATCAACAAACATATTTTATATACCATGTAATTAAAAATGTGCACTAGCTGGCACAAATATCTAGAACAGAAATCTGAACATTGGTTAAACTCAGGCTAAAAGTTTCATTTTGTTCAGATGTTAGAGTTAAAAAGGTTTTACAGATGGATTTTCAGATATCTTTTTATTATTTAATAAAAAGACATCAGTTTTATTATTTATAAAACAGAAATGAAAAGGTTAAAGTCTGGGTGAACCGGAAGTTGCTGAGACCTTTTTATTTCAGTATGTTGATATACTTCTAACTGAAATGGAATACTGAGTACAACCCTCAATGCTGGGAAACACGCTCTCCCATTCACAAACAATGGCCAATTTAGATTATCCAATTCACCCATACCACATGTTTTGGACTGTGGGGGGCCCACACCCAGAGGAAACCCACGCCAACACGTGGAGAACATGCAAACTCCACACAGAAAGGCCTCGAACCAGAGACCTTCTTGCTGAGAAGCAACCATGCTAACCACCCCAATGGCGACTTCATCATAATATTTTTATACAGAATTGTAATATTTTTTTTTCCCAAGAAATATTAAGAATGAACCTTGCAGGCAGCTGTTGTGGTAGTCATGTGCCTGGCTCTGGTAGATCAGTAGTCTTTTATGCATCTCCTCTGCACACTGATCAAACGTCTCCTGCAGTTGATCGGGACGTGTGGTAGGGCCTTTCTTCTTCTTATAGAATTCCTAATTGCAACTCATAGATTAGTAAACTATATACAACATTTTTCCAAAAATACTTCATACGATGTTTTTATAATACCTCTGCCACCATAAGAAGAATATCATTGGCTTTCCACAGAATACCAGTAATTGAGGTTTTGAAGCAAACACTGAGAAAAAAAAATATATTTTTAAAAATAAAAAAAAATTAATTTAACAAAGCAAAAATATATTACATAAAAGTACCACAGCTACACTTACATGTCCTTCTGCTCTTCGGGTTTTGAGCCAAAAATAAGGTACTTCTTGTCAAATCGATTGAGTTTTGGGAACCTCTTTACACTTACAGAACTGCATCAAAGAAATGCATTTAAAAATGTTTAAGAATTTTGTAACACACATGCATGTCCATTTTCAAATGTACACTGAATTGAAAGCATAATAATTATTACGGTAACAGCTATAGAACACTAGAGCTATACACTACCTGACAAAAGTCTTGTCTTCGATCCCAGTAGTAAGAGCAACAAATAATAACTTGAGGCCTTTGCCATTCATATAAGCCACTTCTGATACCAAATGATCATCTAGAAGTCAAGTTATTATTTGTTGTTCCTGAAACTTGGATAGGCAGCAAGACTTTTGTCAGGTAGTGTAGTGTTCAGACTTGCTTATAGTTATATCATGATAACCACTTTTCTAATAGTATTTCCTAAGTCTCTTTCATCACAATTGAAATGTCAAACCTCTGTATATTTATTGACTCCACTGACTTTCTGCGGACAGTTTCTATTCCAGACTGACTGAGGCTCTTTCCTGATCTTCGACCTGATCCATGTGGTGAATTTAACCTTGCTAAAGGCAAAAGATTTTCAATTGTTACGCCTGTTTCACACAGCAAGCGCAAGCAGAGCGTGAGCAGCATGTGCGCAACGCGTATGGAGAGCAGAAGCAGTGCACAGGCGTTTGCCTGTCACACCGACTGCATCTGCAGCACGCAGCTTATTGCATGCTGCTGCACAGATCAATCTATCTCTGTCTATTCTATCTATTTACCTATCGATCTATCTATAAATACACTTTTAAAAAAACTTTTCATCTGCACCAAGGCCCGCGGCAACTTCCTATTCTGTTTTCTTAACCTGCGACTCTTTATTTTACAAATTATATAGATCCTGAAGAACTATATGCTTCTCATGATATGAGGAGTGTCATTCAAGTCTTTTCAGGTGCACTCGGTCAGAAGACAATCGCCTGTGATATCATGTCATTTTGTTTTTGATTGTGAGGATGATGTAGGCCTATAGTTATAATACAATATAGTTATAATGATATTTATACATGATCAAACTAATGTGCAACTTAAGCAAAACTGATGCTAAAATGGTTTTAAATTTAGTTTTGTAGTTTGGGCCCAACTAACTATTTGTTGCCATTTTTAATCGTTTAAGTTCATTTGATTGAATATATAAAAATCTGTGGATATTATCGATGCATTTATTGGGTAAAATTGCCACTTTTTACTGTCATTCAATGTGTGTTTTTGGTTATTATCAATGCACTGTCACTTTAATTGAGCGTGAGCAGCGCAACAAAAATAGACCCAGCGCTAAAACTATCGTGGCACTGCTGCTTCAGTGATGCTCACGCCTTGCGCTGATGCGCTGCTTCTGCGTGTGGTATGAAAGCTATAATCTGTTAACATGGACGCCAAAAAAAAAACACTCGCTGCTCACGCTCTGCTCACGCTTGCGGTGTGAAACAGGCTTTAGAATAAAATACAGAACTAGTCACAGAATATAAAAAGGCAAACTGCAGTTGACTACCATAGCAGTATTAAAAAATGATAATGACACATGAGCAATCTAACCTGATGAAGCATGTTGTTCTGCTGAGTCGAAGTTTTCTTCCTTGGGGTCTTTAACTTTACCTACCCTGTTCACAAGCAGATATGATGCATGTCATGGAAAATTTCCGCATTTCTTTATTTTTTAATTTTCCATGATGTAATGTGTTCCTATCAGTGGGCACAGCAAATAACTGCCCAAATAGATTGACAAACATAATTGGTAATTATGTTATTTGCTTTTTTTTTCTCTCAAAGTAATGTATAGTCAACAATAATTACCCCAATGAACATTTTAAAGGAATAATTCACATAAAAGAAGATATTTTTAAAGAATGTTGGAAACCATTGACATCAATAGTAGGTAAACATTACTAGGCAACTTTCTTCAGCGTCTCCTTATGTGTTCAACAGAACAAAAAAAATGGTTTGGAAGTTAAAGGTTGGTGTTATTTTCATTTCTGAGCTAACAATCCGTTTAGGTACACTAACTTGAGTAGGCCTTTAATAACTCCCACTGCAGCATCATCCAGGAAAGACGATCCAATGTGACTAGGGTGTAGCAGGCCATCTCTATCTGGACTGCCTGTGGTTTCCTGTGTACGGGATCTGGAGCGGGCTGCGACTGCAAAAGGCCCCTGAAGTGGAGTCTCTGGTCGGGGGGCAGCCATTGATGGATCCTATAATAATATATTAGACCGTTAGCCATTTCAATAGGGATTATATTTGATTATGTCTGTAGCCATGCAGCGTAAAATGCCATACCAAAAAGCAGTCAAGGTACTGACACCTCTTCTTTAGTTCCTCCATCAGAGAAGTTGTTAAACTGGTTATCTCCACTACGGTTACAATCTGCAGTACAATGCAAAATGTTTTCTGTAGAACATTATTATTGTGATATGAATAGAGCCTAATATTCAGCTTCCGCAATAAGAAATGCATTCATTTTTTCCACAGAAAAAAAAAAATATATATATCTCTTTATAAATCCCCTTAATGCTTCAAGGGATTGTAGTTCATTCCCACATTACATTAAAGTTAAGTTCCACATTCATGTACCTTTCTGTCTGATTTCATATACATCTTTGCTTCAAATCAAAGTTTGTGAAGCTGTAATTCAGCTCATAGATGATTGGTTTGGAATAAAGCTTGTAGCAAAGAAAATGTATATATTGTATATACAAAACCTTTATTTTTGGATGTTTGTCACACTTTAATGTTTCAGATCATCAAACAAATTTTAATATTAGTCAAAGATAACACAAGTAAACGCATCATCCAATTTTTATATGAAGGTTTTTATTATGTAGTGAAAACTAAATCCAAAACTACATAGTCCTGTGTGAAAATTACATAGACACCCAAGTGTGTCTCCCATTTTTGTGGCATAAAAATGTAAGAGGCTAAATTATCATATGCCACATGGTCAAGAAAGATACAAAATAGGTGGTAAAACGCTGCTCTGGCTCTTTTCTTTTCCTGGCCTCTCTTTTCCTGGCCTGTCTTTTCCTGGTCTGCTTTCCTGCTCTGCTCCTCTCCTCCTCTGGAGTCTTTCTTCTCTGACTCTACTGCAATCAGGCTAACTTCTGGGCCTGCTCTCTTTGTCTCTCTCTCCCTCCCCCTGTGTCTCTCCTTCTACCTCTGGTAACTTTAATTTTACATTTATGCTGGATACAATTTATATCATATGCTTTATCATTCCTTATTTGATCATTTTATACAGTTATTTTGTTACTAATTCAGTTTTAACCATAGAGAATTATTGTCATTAAATCATTTCATTATCAAGTATTTGTGAATTACTTTTGATTTAACATCAATGCATATTGCAATACAATACAACCACATAATATTAACGCTCTCCCACATTTATAGCTATTATTAATGCCCTTATTTTCGTTTTTGGTATAAGATTGCAGAAGAATGGTTTGACTAGAATGTACAGTTTTTTACCATCAATACTGATAACTTTTTAGTCATTCGGCAGAACTACAGTTCGAACCGCTGTGGTTTAAAACCCATTCCTACAAAAATAACACCATATTTCAGAAAAAGAAAATCATACCAACAGTAAAATGTGGTGGCGGTAATGTGATCCTGGGGCTGTTTTGCTGCTTCAGGACCTGGACGACTTGCTGTGATAAATGGAATAATTAATGTTTGGCCACTTGTTAGTGACCTCAAGCTGAAGCAAACTTGGGGTCTGAGTAGAACTACTGTACCACCTAAAACACACTAGCAAGTCCACTTTTGTATGGCTTAAGAAAAACAAATGAAGACTTTGGAGTGGCCTAGTCAAAGTCCTCACCTAAATCGAATTGAGATGCTGTTGCATGATCTTAAAAAAGTTGTTCATGCTCGAAAACCCTCCAATGTGGCTGAATTACAACAATTCTGCACAGAAGAGTGGGCCAAAATTCCTTCACAGAGCTGTAACAGACTCATTGCAAGTCATCAAAAATGCTTGATTGATATTGTTGCTGCTAAGGGTGGCCCAACCAGTTTGGGGGCAAACACTTTTTTTTTGTTTTCCCTTAATAATAAAAACCTTCATTTCAAAACTGCATTTGTTTACTTGTGTTATCTTTGACAATTTTTTACATTCAACCTGTGTTTTTTTTTAACCTGTCAGGTTTTTTGTAATGTTTTCTATGAAGCTATGTTATACAAAAAACAAAACAAACCTGAATAGAACAAATACCTCTGATACCACTGCTGCTGAAAACAGATGAATCAGAACTAATGCACATTTTAATATATTTACCTTCTTATCAGGGCATGGTTGGTAATACTCAGCAGTCATTTGTTTTAAATCACGCAGCATGCTATCAATCATCTTTTTCTGCATATTACTTTTCAAAGCCTGAACAGACAAGCACAAATTCAGCAGATTATGAAGACAGAAGGAAGGAAATTAAATATCATTAAATGATATTATGAAAATACCTCGCTTTTTATCTGGACTCGTGTGTTGGTAAAAATTTGTTGCATTTTTTCAAGAAACTTCAGGTCATTCGCATGAAAACTGAATTTTTCCCCAAACCTCCTGAAAATATCTTTGGCCTGAGAAAAAAATTGATTGTCACTGACTGTAGTATATGATCACAGTGATTCACTTACGAGCTGAAAATCTCAACCTGGTCCAGACACTTTGATTCTCTTTCCTCCATGTCTTGTATTACGACCCCCTCTGTGGTATCAATGCGCTTGTCCATCTTTTCCAGTTGTGAGTGAAAGACCTCAATTTCTTGGGGTGTAAAATTCCCGCCATCAGAAAACAATCTTGAGGAATAGATAATGATTATTTCATTTGGCTCAAATAATATCCACCGGATAACAATGCTAACAACTTAAACAGAGAATATTGATTGCATACTTAAACGATCTCATTATCTGAACATTTGATTCCCTCAGACCCTCCATCCTGAACTCAATCTTTTGTCTGAAGTCTCTTTGTGAAATCTGGATAACACTGATGAGCTTGTCCAGGCTGGATTGAAGTGAGTTCCAAAGTCTATTTAGTCTGTAAATAAAAAAGGCAGAAAAAGTTGATAGTTACATAAACTGTAGACATCATTACCATTATACAAAATGTAATTGCATTTATTTACTTTTCAGAACTAGTGCCAACGATGAAATCTTTCTCTCTTTTGTAGATTTGCATTTGAAAGTCTTCAGTCAGTTTATTCAGCTGGACCTGTAGCATCTGTAAGTCTGTCTGGGAGTTTTCGAGGACCTGCTGTATACCCCTGCAGTGTTGATCCACACGTTCTCGATGGTGAGCTAGTTCAGCTGCCCATGAAATTAACAGTGATATGAAATATGTAGTAAAAAACCCGATTTTTTGGGGGAAACTATTTTTTAAGTGCACTTTGTAACAACTTTAAATAAGTTTTATATTACAGGACATTTTAAATCACTGTGTATTTTCTGATGAAATCATAAACATACACTCACCAGCCACTTTATTAGGTACACCTTACTAGTACCGGGTTGGACTTCCTTTTGCCTTCACAACTGCCTTAATCTTTCTTGGCATAGATTCAACAAGGTACTGGAAATATTCCTCAGAGATTTTTGCCCCATATTGACATTATAGCATAACGCAGTTGCTGCAGATTTGTCGGCTGCACATCCATGATGTGAATATCCGAATATCTCACCACATCCTAAAGGTGCTCTATTGGATTGAGTTCTGGTGACTGTGGAGGCCATTTGAGTACAGTGAACTCATTGTCATGTTCAAGAAACCAGTCTGAGATGATTCGAGTTTTATGACATGGTGCGTAATCCTGCTGGAAGTAGCCATCAGAAGATGGGTACACTGTGGTCATAAAGAGATAGACATGGTCAGCAACAACACTCAGGTAGGCAGTGGTGTTGACACGATGCTCAATTGGTACTAATGGGCCCAAAGTGTGCCAAGAAAATATCCCCCACACATTACACCACCAACAGCCTGAACCGTTGATACAAGGCAAGATGGATCCATGCTTTCATGTAGTTGATGCCAAATTCTAACCCTACCATTTAAATGTCGCAGCCAAAATTGAGACTCATCAGACCAGGCAACGTTTTTCCAATCATCTATTGTCCAATTTTGGTGAGCCTGTGCGAATTGTAGCGTCTGTTTCCTGTTCTTAGCTGACAGGAGTTACACCTCAAGGTTGGACGTGTTGAAACGACAGATTATTTGAATTACTGTTGCCTTTCTATCAGCTGGAACCAGTCGGGCCATTCTCCTCTAACCTCTGGCATCAATAAGGCATTGGCACCCACAGAACTGCCGCTCACTGGATATTTTCTATTTTCGGTCCATCCTCTGTAAACCCTAGAGATGGTTGTGCCTGAAAATCAAATCAGGCTTGACAAGCCTGTCTGGCACCAACAACAATGCCACGTTCAAAGTCACTTAAATCACCTTTTATCCCAATTCTGATGCTTGGTTTGAACTGCAGGAGATCATCTTGACCATGTCTACATACCTAAATGCATTGAATTGCTGTGATTTGCATGTGATTGGCTGATTAGAAATTTGCGTTATCAAGCAGGTGGACAGGTGTACCTAAAAAAGTGGCCGGTGAGTGTCACCAAATTTAACTTCAGTTTTAACTGTTGTTTAGTATTACATATAAATAATATAATTCAAATATACTCCATTGACCAAATTTACCATTAATGTATGTCAGAATGTTTAGCACTACACATTAATCATAGACAGCCAACCAAAATTACAAATAAATATTTATTTCAATCAATCAATAATAAATTACACACATTTCAATGAAATTTAAAATATTAAAAGTAAAAAAAAGACATTTAATCACTTTGGATGTGATTAAAGGGACAAACCTGCTCTGACACTGTGAATGTCCATCTCGATTCTTACAGCACGAGTTTGGTGTAGCTGGACACGAAGGTCAAATTCAGCTTTCAGTTTCTCCTTCTTGGCCTCCACAACAGTCATTGTGTTGGTTAGAATAATGTGAAATCTCTCTTCCAGATTGCTAAAAAATGTTTGTCTTACTCTGTGATAGGGTAACACAACAGAAGTTTTTCAATATCAGTTAAACTTTTACTTGGTATATTCAGGAACTAAACATAAAATATGAATAAAAAAGTAAACAACATAAAAACTGCAAGCAGAAGTAAATTCAAATTGAAACAGGAACATGTATTTTTTTATTTCATATCTTCATATTTCATCACTTAAGCTTATGCAAGTATATCAGTCTATCAATATTTACTTACTCTTTTAGGACTTCAACAGTTAAAGTCTTTGGATATAAAACCAAATCAGTTTCCTTTAAATTTATCTCCTCTTCCTCATCATTAGTAGTGTGAAACTCAAAGCAGTTGTACACATTTCCTTTCGCGGTGATCAGAGTCTCTTTGGTCTTTGAGAATGAAAATGCTAAAGCCGTACAATGTTGGTCATCCTACAAAAGAGAGGAAGTTAAATTTTTGATGTAGATACAAATATTAAAATGAACAAACATGTGCACATCCTATTTACCGTTGCACAGGACAGGTCAAAGTTTGAGCTTTCTTGTTTGTTGAAATATGACTTTGGTGCATCTTTGTGTTTTACGTTTTTACCAGTTTTTATGTTTTGATCTGTGTAAACATCAGCATAAACATAGTAAATAGTTATTACATCTACAGGCAGTCATATAATAAAGCTCCCTGAGATGCATTTTAACTAACCAAGTTTAAGAGAAGGGTAAATTTGGCAAAAATCCTGGTCCTGTAAAAAAAAAAGTTATTTTAACAATGTTTGTTCAAGCACAAACAGAGATAACAGTAGTTCTTGTTAAACATGTACCTGACCATAAACCTCTTCAACACTGAAAAACTGGCTAACAGAAAGACTGTATGCCTGTAGTTCCTGTAGTACTGTAGAAGGGTAACACTCCACAGTTTCCACTTCCTCCTTATAGGTTTGCGCATACCTTAAATAACAAGGCAGAAAAATATCTAGGTTTTCATTCTTATTTTGCCAGAAATTATCTTTTATTATTAGGTTCAAGCAGCTTATCATTCTGTGCAAACAATAACAACAAAAAATGATTCAAAGAAATCTCAAAGTGTGTTACCCATTCCTAACTTCATCCAGATAGGTTAGTATTTTCTCTAATGAGGCTTTCAAAGCTTCTTCTGAACTTTCCTGTCTGAGTTTGTCTAACATCATATCCAGTTGGGCCTCTTTCCTCTGTTGGGTGAGACATTTGACATATCTATGTTCAGTGAACATGCCAAAGTGTGAAATATTACAAAATATAGCCAAAAATAAAATAGTAATAAAAAGAATACTAATCATTTAAGCACTCATATGTGTCCAAATGTGTTCCTGGACGACCAGTGTCAAAAAGTTTTTTTTGAGAATTTACTACATTTCTTACTTTACAACCATTAGAAAACTATGGTCTAAACAGCATGAGTGGAATTTGAATGTACAATGCCTGACAAAAGTCTTGTAATAATAACTTGACTTCTAGTTGATCATTTGGAAAAGTGGCAGAAGGTAGATTTTTCAGATGAATCATCTGTTGAACTGCATCCTAATCATCACAAATACTGCAGAAGACCTATTGCAACCCCCATGGACCCAAGATTCTCATAGAAATCAGTCAAGTTTGGTGAAGGACAAATCATGGTTTGGGGTTACATTCAGTATGGGGACGTGCAAGAGATCTGCAGAGTGGATGGCAACATCAACAGCCTGAGGTATCAAGACATTTGTGCTGCCCATTACATTACAAACCACATGAGAGGGCAAATTCTTCAGCAGGATAGCGCTTCTTCTCATACTTTAGCCTCCACATCAAAGTTCCTGAAAGCAAAGAAGGTCAAGGTGCTCCAGGATTGACCAGCCCAGTCACCAGACATGAACATTATTGAGCATGTCTGGGGTAAGATGAAGGAGGAGGCATTAAAGATGAATCCAAAGAATCTTGATGAACACTGGGAGTCCTGCAAGAACGCTTTCTTTGCCATTCCAGATGACTTTATTAACAAGTTAATAAAGAGTCATACACAAGCTAATGGGAGTCATACACAATATTCATTCTTTTTCCACAGCACCATGTATGGTATTTCTATACTGTACATTATTTCTGTTAAGTGACAAGATTTTGTCTAAGCAAAGTCAGACCTTACTGTCCCAATTAAATAATTAAAAATCAAGGCATGATCATATTAAAATAAGTGTAATCTAGAGGCCTTTGCCTTTCATATAAGACACTTCTGATACCAAATGATCAACTAGAAGTCAAGTTATTATCTGTTGTCCTAAAACTTGGATAAGTGACAAGACTTTTGTCAGGTAGTGTACTACTTGAACCATGGTGTCACTACTGCATGATCTTTATGTGCTAGGTGTGTCGCTTTACTTCTATTCAATAATACTCTTGTGCACTGAATTAGAATCTCAGTGAAGGTAACTCTTCACTCTGGTACCTCTTGCCAAATATTTTTTAAATACTACAAATACGGATGTACTACTTTTCTCAAATATTGCTTTTCACATACTTTATACTCTAGTAGGAAAGTATGCAGTTTTAGACACAATGTTTCTTCTAACCTGAAAACTGAATTGTCATATACACTCACCGGCCACTTTATTAGGTATACCTGTTCAACTACTTGTTAACGCAAATGTCTAATCAGTCAGTCACATGGCAGCAACTCAATGCATTTAGATGTGTAGACATGGTTAAGACGATCTGCTGTAGTTTAAACCGAGCATCAGAATGGGGAAAGAAAGGTGATTTAAGTGACTTTGAAAGTGGCATGGCTGTTGGTGCCAGACGGGCTGGTCTGAATATTTCAGAAACTGATGATCTACTGGGATTTTCAAGCACAACCATCTCTAGGGTTTAAGCTGTGGTAACATCAGAGCAGAGCTCGATAATATTTACAACCCTTTCAAATATGATCAAGTTGGACCTTTCCAACGGAGGGGTAAATTCTAAGGCTCTAAATGGGCTTGTAAAACAGTTTCTGTATAATCGCTACACTTATCTAAGCTCCATACCTTCTTAAAGAACAATTAAACATTTCATCAATGCATTCTATGGCATCTTTGAAGAAAATCCACTATTACTAGAAATTTCAAAGACAATTTCAAGGTGCTGGAACTGTTTGGAGCCACAGTCTGCAGGAAACTGGCCCTCAAGGAAACTTTTCAGAAAATAGTTAATACAATCTTGCCTGGTTCTCTTGGTAATGGACTTGACTGATGACCTCCAATGAATTTTGCAGTTGCTGTTCTCTGCTCAACAGGCCTTTGTAGTGGATCTCCCACAGCTGAGCTGCCCCACACATTAACCCGAATAAGCACTTGCTCTGGTCAGCCGTAGTTCTGGCCAGACTTTCAAAAGCTTTCTGCAAAAATTATTAATATAAACAGAGTAAAACATGAGCATACTGACATGAATCAATACAAATTTTATTGAGCTTATAGTTCTGAAGAAGAGAAGATTTATTTTAAAGTACTAAGGAAACAAAACTTACATCTAGTTTTTCCAAATAGACCTTCGTTTGTGACTGACACGGGCCAATGAGAGGTAATATATCAGTGTTTACAAAATTCTGTATCTCATCCAAAGTGAAACCGCATGTGGACATCTCAGTCTATGTATGAAGAGTTCAGAATAATGTTGTACTTCTTTTGTGCATTTATAATCATGATAAACGAGAAAAAGAAAGCAGTTTCTCACCCTAAATAGATCAACCTGTGCCAAACAAACTTGCCAGTTATTGTCATACATTTTATGAAGTGTTTCCATTGTGGCAACGTGAATACGATCTGAAAAAAATGGAACATTCATACAATTGTACATAAAGAGCTGCTGAGCATGCATTAAATTTTTGTATAGGATTATTGTAACGAGAAGGACATTTTCTGACCTATCTGCTCATTGATAACAGACAGATCTAAATACCATTCTGTAACTGATGACTTTGAGATTCTAGGAGGTGTCATGTCCCTGATATGGGGCAGAAAATATGGAAACAGCATGTTAACAACAAACATTCACTAAAGAAATCAACTGCAAGAAGTTTAATTTCTCACCTAAGAACCTTTAAGCTTTGGATGCGTTTCTCACTCAGTGTTTTCTGTTCTGACTTTAGTGTTCTCAGAGTATCTTGAATGTTTTTAGGGTTCTGAACTTGAGGGCTGTTCATAAAGTCTCTATAGGTAGAGCATAAATACAATCAGTAACCCATATTGGCTCTGGCATTTGGACTGTACAGTGTATATAATAAATGTCAGTTCCAGCTCACAGTATGGCTTGTTGATATGCTGGTGCCCATGGAAGATTTTTATTTTCTTAAATAGCAAGATTCTTGCTAAAAACATGACATTACTAATCTGGCTTGACAATTATTTGTACTATTTATTTAACTTCAGTCATACTTAAACTGGCTTATTGCATCATTAAGTTTTATTCTTTTCCAATCTTGAAGCTTTTCCTCCCATTTCAGCCTTTGGAAAACATCCATCTGCAGATGTTTCTCCATCAAATTCAAATGCAGTTTGGCCAAAGCACGTCGATTTGCTAGCAGAGCTTGGTTTATCATCTGTGAAGAACATTAAGTCATGATATTAAAGGTGGTATTAATGCTAGTGAATTGCAAATATATATATTTGTCATGCAAAATAGGATACCATGGCTTCGTTATCAATCAGTCTGTGGACATCACAGGGCATCAAATAACAGATTTTCTCCAGTTTTGTAGTGTACTTTCTCAGTAATGCTGATATCTATAAAAAAACAAACAAGCACTGTGTATCTACTGACTGGAAACATGATTTACATGTACTTAATACATACCATGGCTTTTCTCTCAGACTCATATTTGGAATATATCTCATCCAGCTGTTTAATCAACTTTGTTTTCAAGGACGATTCACAGCAGACTTTGTTCCTGATTTCATGCAAGTCCTATATAAAAAAAAACAACAACAAATGAACACTGGAGTGATCTTAAACCCATTTACTGACAATTTTTTTAATTGTAAGAAAGTATTTTTGGCACATTTGGTCCTCACCTGATAGCTGTGTGCTGTTAAGTCACAGATGTTTTCAATATTCTGCATAATTCTTTCAATATTGTCATTATACTCTGACAGTCTGAGTAAGATATCATTTCCAGTATGTCTAAATAATGGTTCAATACCCTAAATGTAAAAATATCACAATATAAGGGACCTTTGAAAGTGAAAAACATATTATATGAATGTGATATATGAATTAGACTATACAAAAAAGTTATTTTGGCACTGTATATATAGATGTACCAGATTAATGCTGGAAAGATCTGCCTGCAACTGAGAAACAGCTTCATTGTGATCCTTCTGCCTTTTCTCCTTAAGACGATCAATGATGTCTGAGTTTTTTTTATCTGGAACTGCAAACAAAACAGAATGATAACAGGCTAACTTTATTCATTTATAGAATAAACGTTTGATTCCAAAAAAGTGTGGGAATAGATTAATACAATTTATATCTAAAGATTATAAAGATATGACCTTAACTGATAGATAACTATTTAACATTATTAAGGAATTTGCATTTTCATTCACATCTTAAAAATATAAAGTTTACGTTTTGCATTTTATTTAGTGACATTTTTTATTTTTATGTTAAACTTGTAATCATTAGTTTTTGAAAAGTGTTTGATGTTTTCTTAATGTTATTTTTTATTTCTACATTTTCAATCAAACATCTGCCCTAAAGTTCTAAATAAAGTCAGAAATATGATCACATGTAAATGAGGAAGTTTGCAAGTATATACTTTAAAATATAAAAAAATATTTAATAATTTAAATGTGGTTAATATATATATAAATTACATTTAGTTACAGAAATGGTACTATATCCTTATTGGGATATATTATTGGCATTATTGGGATATAAGATGACCTATATGTTATATGAGATTTTTGTCATATCGCCCACACTGAAAAAAAAAAATTCAAGCAGTACTTCATTCAATTCAATCTTTCATTTCAGTTGAATATTATTTGTTTTATTTTTCAAGTAATATTTTTTAAACATAGTTAACTATAAATGATTTTGATTAAGAGCTCAGCTAAGAAATATTTGTTTTGACCAATGTAAAATTTTAAGGTTATTCACACAGGCCAGTGCATACATATTACAGTTTTTCGCAGTCGCTTTGGTGGATTTCTCACAACACTATTTACATTTGCACAACAGTTAATGCATTTCTCAAAACAATTAGTACAAACTGCAAAACCTAGTTGATAATCTGCAAAAGCGTGTCACTTGCTCAAAATGGATAGCTCATTCCTCAAAAGCAAGCATTCACGTCAATGAAAGTGTCAGTGTCATCAAGATGAAAAGTCCTGACCCATTGTTTATGAACAAGATATTCAAATGGTTTGTCATGTTTTCATTATGGCAGTTTACTCTGTTCATTTTTTCCAATGCAAAAACAGTCAGATTTTGGTGACACTTTCTGAAAATGCTCAAGACAGCACTATATACTACTTGCACAGCCATTTGAAAACTACAATAAAGTTAGACATCACTGCCTTTTGTGAGGTATCTGAGTAAGAGACACTGAATATGTATGTTTCACATTTTTACAGCATTTGCTCTTTGCAATTCTAATTTATTTACAGCATTGTGCAAAAGAATAAATACACCCTTAAACATAAAACTCCCTTTGGGTAGAGCTGTGCACAACTGTAAACAATATTGCAGTGCATACTGGAACTGAGCCTACAACATACGCCTGTAAATCATTCATGAAATTATTCAATTTAGAAGACATTTTTAGAAAAAAAAAAGATTACATTTTTTTTTTTATAAAATTTGCTTGACAGATTTTGACAACTAGTGCAACATTTTTGTATGTAACGACTCAAGTAATGAAATGAGGACTATTAGTTTTATATGAAATGACTATTCAGCATTCACAAGTTTAGTTCATTTTGACTGACATGACATAAGCAAAGGATAATGTTATAAAACAGCAGAGAGTTGTATGATGCATGTCCAAAAGCATCTGCAATTTGTTGGACGGAATGAGAAACTGCTATTATGATGTGCACAAATGACTAATTGTTTTGAGAAATGCATTAACTGTTGTGCAAATATAAATAGTGTTGTGAGAAATGCACCAAAGCGACTGAGAAAAACTGTAAACAAAAGCTTAATATGCTTTGTACTTTCATGGACTTAAAAAAATTGTTTAAGGCAAATGATTTATTTTGCATTGGCTAAAGTGATTTTGGATGTTTTTAGATGTGATTTTTAGATGAAACTTAGATGTGAAACCATTACCCTATTTTTTTTTTTTAATTGGATGAATGAACATTTTGTGGGAATTGTTGTTTTAATTAAAGCTACATCTCATTGTTTAGAAAAAAAGAGAATTTTAATTAATTGATTTTCTTCAACAAGACAAATATGCTTTGTACCAGGTTATATGAATTGTTCTCATTGAGAAAATATTGTTTGAGGCAAATTATTTATTTTTCATTGGGTCAAGTGATACAATTTAGATATGAACCATTACCCAATTTTTTGATTGGATGAATGAAAGCTTTTTTCCAGTGCCCTTACAGACAGACAATCAGACAGACGGACGGACGGACGGACGGACGGACGGACGGACGGACGGACGGACGGACGGACGGACGGACGGACGGACGGACGGACGGACGGACAGACAGACAGACAGACAGACAGACAGACAGACAGACAGACAGACAGACAGACAGATAGATAGATAGATAGATAGATAGATAGATAGATAGATAGATAGATAGATAGATAGATAGACCCAATTCTGGAAATATTCTTCTGAACTGAAATACAAAACGTTTCTATTTTTTTCTCCTATTCTTATATGTAGGCTACAGGTTATTTTCAACCCTAAACACAATTTAATTTTAGGTAATGTTAACAATTTATTCTATGTCTTTGAAAATAAGAAAAGAAAAGAAAAGAAAAGAAAAGAAAAGGCTTTCATTTCTTACCAACTATGTCTGGAAGACCACAAACCACTTCACTATCATCCTGGTCTTCACTTCTCTTTCCACCGGAATAAAGAAAGTTCCTGTCAAACAGAGTAACATTTACAGTTTAAGTTTTAAAACTTTACACTAAAATCATACTCGTATCTTATCTCGTAACCCTCATCATACCTTGTAGTGGCCGTGTTGTATGTCCCATTGAGGTGCTGTGACGCGGAGTCCGCTGCATCTCCACTCAAAAGACCATCACCGTCGCCCTCATCGGCAGCGCGCTTCCTCCGCGAGTCGTAAAGAGCCAGAGACAACTGAACCTGAACACAACCCACAAATACGCGACACCAGACAACCATAAGTCTTCAGTATTACTGAATCAGTAATATGCAGGTAATGAGCAAAACACGCTTTTCTTAAAATAAGTAGCGAATTTAGCACTATTAACTTACCTGGGCATCAAACATTTGACGATACACTTTACCACTGGGAAGCACACGGGTGTCTGCCATTGTTACAACAAAATAACAATATAACTGGTTAACCAAAAAGAAACTATATAGAAATAAATGCTAAGTTACGAGATTAGTTTGTCGATTAGAAGAGTTTTTAACAGCATTATGGTGTCATTTATTATAACGCGTTCTCTCAAGGGTGTCGGTGACAGCGTTTACTTGTTGCTATGGCAGCCACGCAGCTGACGCAAAAAAAAGTCCTAACAAATGGTGAGCTAAAGCAAAGTAGTGTGTTGGCTAAGTAGCGTATTCATCTAAATTCTTTAAAATAATTTGATCATATTACCCGTTACATTTCTTAGACACTTCAACCAGACACTATTGTAAAAATTGTTGTTGATAACAAAAAACAAAGTGTGAAACAGCTATATTTAGGGTGAAAATATTATTGTATTTATAATTTTTTTTTTACAGTTAACATAATTTTACATAAATGTTTACAAAATCACAAAATCATCAAATATTATTATGCAAGCCCATATATATGGGTTAACCTTGGTTAAATAGGTTAACTAGGCAGGTTAGGGTAATTAGGCAAGTTATTGTAGAACAATGGTTTGTTCTGTAGACTATCGAAAAAATATAAAGCTTAATAATTTTGACCATAAAATGGTATTTAAAAAAATTAAAAACGAAAGAAATAAAACAAATAAAACAAATAAGACTTTCTCCAGAAGAAAAAATATTATCAGACATACTCTGAAAAATTCCTTGCTCTGTTAAACAATTTGATTCTGATTCACCTGATTCTAAGTTCTTTGATAGAACACATCCTTAATCACTTTAAAAAATATTTAGATCTATGGATCTTTTTTGTGTGTGTGTTTTAACAATAAAATTATTATCATATTAACCAGAACAATGGATGACATCACGTACAATATTAAACAAGGAAAATTCTATATAAACAAATAAAAATAATAATAAAATAAGATAATAAAAACAGGGTACGGAGGCAAACTATTAAATTTAATAATATTTACAAAGTCCTTATAAAATTTCACAGTTTTTACACTTTTTTTGCTGTGAACATATTGTAAAGTAGTAATTATACAATTTAAGTCACAAAGAAAATTCAGCAAATTACGTAATGATAAAGAAAATGTACATTTGTGAATATAATATTTACCCAATAAAATAAATAAATTGTCTATAAATTCTATGTTGTGTTTGTCATGAGAAAAGTAACATATTATATCACACATGGAAAAATCAATGTTAAACGTACATTTTGATGTAGAGAAGATGGATAACTCAGACCAAAACACTTAACATGTGGGCATTTGACAAAAAGATGATCAATCGATTCAGAAGTTACAGAAGACACAATTTGAATTAGGATTACCAAATTTAGATACAATCTCATTTGTGGGGTAGATATTGTGTATCACTTTTAAATGTAATTCTTTAACTTTGCTGAGAACACTAAATTAGTAAGGTAAGTAAACCTAAATTAGTAAGGTTTTTCCAATTAATTTTATCTCCTAGAGAATTCCAAAGAAATTTTCCCCTCGAAGTGATTATTTTCTTTGACTGAAACATATTTCTTAAATTTTTATTACTACATTTTGGGTCGTAAATGCATTTGGCAATGATAAAATTAATCAGTTATTAGAAATGAGTTATTAAAACTATTATGTTTAGAAATGTGTTGAAAAAAACTTCTCTCCGTTAAACAAAAATTGGGGGGAAAAATAAACAGTGGGGCTAATAATTCAGGGGGCTAATAATTCTGACTTCAACTGTATAAATCTGAAATAATATATATGAAATAACAAAACATATGCCATTTTTTGATGTGTTTATTCATTTTTCGACAACACAATACACTTCGGAACAGTTAAGAAAGTGATATTTGGTGTAATAACCCAAAATGTTGCTTGAAATTTGGAAGCAATGTTATCAGATTCGAACCATCATAGAATACCACTGATATTAACATTTTAAACTAACACACGACAAATACAGCACAATGATGATTGATTGTCATTAAATAAATGTTTTCAGAGAAGGCCACATTTCTTCTGCTTGTCCAAAGCTGTATGTCACATCCCATCTGTATCACTCCCGGTAGTGTTGTCTAGGAGGCCTTGCATATTGTCTTTGTCTGTGATTCTTTTGGTTCTTAAAGCACGTTTCCTGTCCAAGACCACATTAGGAGAATAGCTTAAGAACAAATCATTCAGTTGAATTAAGATCAGAAACGTAAGCATCTTAGGAGCTCTTTTTGCCTATAAAGTCAATATTAAAATTGTATGTGGTTATGAAAGCTTAACAAAACCAACCTCCTGTAATGGAAGTTCCACTTTCTATTATTTTTGCAGTTATCTGAGATGTCCTCTCCAGAAACCCTCCTCTCAGAAAACAGGCATGACTGCAAGCAAAAATACATAAAAATCAAGCTACTGTCATTGTGCGCAAATATATCCACAACAGAGGTACATACATTGAACTCGCCGGATGTCTGGCTCTGTGACTCTTCACTCATGTCTGTGTAAGAGAAAGGCAACAATGCTTAAAAAAAAAAAAAACATTTTTGAGCATAAGATCTGATCTGTTTGAGCATAAGACTGTTACCCTTTTCACCCCTTTCCCTGGACTCCTCCTCGCTACTTTTCAGCTGTGGATAAAATGCAAGTAACCCTGTTGATGACTAAAAAGAATACATTGTAGAGGACATTTTTAAGATAAGAGAAAACGCACAGAAATATCTGTGGGGAATTTTGAAAAGGTGCACTGTAAATAATATCTGTAAATGAGCAGTTTTCTGTGTTTTATGATTCATGTTTTTATTTTTTCCTGTTTGTTTTTGCTTTTGGATTGCATTATGAGATCTTTCATCCAACTTTTAACCTTGAAAAGTTTGAAAAAGTGAATTTTATGAACATTTTTAATAGTTTAAAGTGATATTTTGTCTCGGTTGGTGTTGTATATTACGGTATAAAAACTCTGTAATTAACTGTCAGTACATAATCTGTTATTTAACATTATTTAATACTAAAATGTAAATAAAAGTCACTTTGTTAAACTATAGAGTTGAATTTTCAACATCAAAAGTCGACAGAGCAGAGATCAAGGTGCCATAATGCAATTCACAACCGTTAATAAACAGAAAACATTTGTAAAGTACAAAAAACTGTTAGTTAACAGATGTGTTCCACTTATTTTTTACATTAAAATCTTTTTTTATTACAACAATAGGTGAAATTACCTCAAATGAACTCAGCAAGGAGCTCTCTCCTGAGTTCTGAGGAGTAAACAAAATCATAATCAACATACTGTTCATTATAAACTGATACCCAGTGGCCATACATTGGGTAATGTGCTTACTTACATCAGAGTAAGACATCTAATAATTCATCTCTTCCATTCAAACATACTGTAAAGACCATTTCAATGTGGTCACGTCATTGGCCTATGAACATTTCCTGCTTGGTATCAAACTATTTCATAACTGTAACAAGAGGCAATTCAATCATAACTTAATGTTAAAACAGCTATCATAACATTATTTATCAATATGTGGTTCTTTTTGGATTTTCGGAAGCTATAGTAATTAAAATAAATGTAAAACAGGAAATACGTTGGGGCCATTGTTATTGTTTACATCCCTCAAAATGGTACATACCACTCGAATAGGGCTCTTCTGTTTGCGAAGTGTAGCTTGAAGAGCAAGAACTTCTCCTTGAGTTCGAAACAACTGGACTTGAAGTTCATCATAGCGTTCGCCCATTTCCCGAATCTGTTTGCGGTACTGGTCTTTGTCTTGGAGGTTTTTTGAGTTTTCCAAATGGTACTCCTCTCTTGTACAAATAGCCTATGAAAAGGCCATATTTGTAGTCATAAATGCAAAAGAACATATACATTTCACATCACTGGTCTTTCTTCATCCAATGCAATAATACAGCATTGAATCTAAATAATTAGAATGCACCATATATCTGCTGCCATGTCAATTCACTTCAGTTGCATGGAGTATCCATGAAAGTTTTTTGACATGACGTTGCACAGAGCATGAGCTTTTAAAATGAAATCTTTTCATGAGAAAAGACAGGAAAACAACAGTGAGTTTTTCCTCTGTAAATAAAGAGGACATCAAATTCCAAATTGTAAATGCTTATGCAAACAATAAAAATAAAAATCTAGGCTAGATTTTCCTAGTGTTTAATGGTTTAGAGAATCTCATACCACAATATTAGTCATCACATATATACTACCTGATAAAAGTCTTGTCGCCTATTCAAGTTATAGGAACAACAAATAACTTGACTTCAAGTTGATCGTTTGGTATCAGAAGTGGCTTATATAAAAGGCAAAGGCCTCTAGATTACACTTATTTGACCAAAATAAAATATGATCATCCCTTGGTTTTTAATTATTTATTTAAGTCAGTAAGGTCTGACTTTGCTTAGACAAAAGTCTTTTTAACAGAAATAATGTACAGTATAAAATATAAAGTCGTGGTGCTGTGGATGATGAATATTGTGTATTACTGCCATGAGCTTGGAGGACTGCATCCATACATCTCTGCAATGACTCAAATAACTTATTAATAAAGTCATTTGGAATGGCGAGAGTCCCAGAGTTCATCAAGATTCTTTGTAATTATCTTCAATGCCTCCTCCATCTTACCCCAGACATGCTCAATAATGTTCATGTCTGGTGACTGGGCTGGCCAATCCTGGAGCACCTTGACCTTTTTTTATTTTAGGAACTTTGATGTAGAGGCTTAAGTACAAGCAGGAGCGCTATCCTGCTGAGGAATTTGCCCTCTCCTGTGGTTTGTAATGTAATGGGCAGCACAAATGTCTTGATACCTCAGGCTGTCGATGTTGTGGTCCACTCTGCAGATCTTTCGCACGCCCCCATACTGAATGTAACCCCAAACCATGATTTTTCCTTCACTAAACTTGACTGATTTCTGTAAGACACTTGGGTTTATGAGGGTTCCAATAGGTCTTCTTGCAGTATTTGTGATGACTGGGATGCAGTTCAACAGATGATTCATCAGAAAAATCTACCTTCAGTCACTTTTCCAAACGATCAACTAGAAGTCAAGTTATTATTTGTTGCTCGTACAACTGGGATCCACGACAAGACTTCTGTGTCTTTATATCACAATATATACATTTTCTGTAAATTCTGTTAATTAATAAATTCTATACAGCTACGACCAAAATTTTTCATACCCCTGGCAAATCTGACTTAAAGTTACTTTTATTCAACCAGCAAATTTGTTTTTGATCGGAAATTACTAAGGCTTCTCCCAAATGATAAGGTGATGTACAAAAGGAATCATTGAAGAAAATAATATTTCTCAGCTTTTATTTACTTTGAAAAAAAACAATCAGATTAATTTTGAGATTGACTGTATATATTGGAATGGAATTGCCAATTTCTTCAATACATTTTAAAGTACTTACTCAAAAATGTACTCATTCATGTTTTATCGTCTTATTTAGCATTTCATCTCAGATGTTTAAGAATGTAGAAATATAAAATCAATATCAATAAAACACTTTTCAAAACAAATGATTACAGGCCTAACATAAAACATGGCTAAATAAAATGATAAATTGTGTAACTTTTCGACTTTTTGTGTTGTTAATATGACATATAGTCATATCTCACAGGTTATAAAATAACATATGTTGTGCAATGTATGCAATCGCCTTTTGTTTTATAATCAAGATTATAAAAAAATTATACCAACAATTATAATTACCTGCAGATACACTCACTAGCCACTTTATTAGGTACACCTTACTAGTACCAGGTTGGACCGTTCCACCACATCCCAAAGGTGCTCTATTGGATTGAGCTCTGGTGACTGTGGAGGCCATTTGAGTACAGTGAATTTATTGTCATGTTTAAGAAACCAGTCTGAGATGATTCGTGCTTCATGACATGGCGCATTTTCCAGCTTGATGTAGCCATCAGAAGATCATAAAGTTGGTCATAAAGGGATGGACATGGTCAGCAACAATACTCAGGTAGGCTGTGGCGTTGACACAATGCTCAATTGGCACTAATGGGCCCAATGTGTGCCAAGAAAATATGCCCCACACCATTGCACCAACACCACCAGCCTGAACCATTGATACAAGGCAGAATGGATCCATGCTTTTATGATGTTGACATCAAATTCAGACCCTACCATCCGAACATCGCAGCAGAAATCGAGACTCATCAGACCAGGCAATATTTGCCAATCTTCTATTGTCCAATTTTGGTTAACCTGTGCGAATTTTAGCCTCAGTTTGCTGTTCTTAGCTGACAGGAGTGGCAGAGATGCTCTTCTGCATACCTCGTTTGTAACGAGTGGTTATTTGAGTTACGGTTGCCTTTCTATCAGCTGGAACCAGTCTGGCCATTCTCCTCTGACCTCTGGCATCAAAAAGGCATTGGCACCCACAGAACTGGATATTCTGGATATATTCTGGATATTCACTGGATATTTTCTCTTTTTCTAAACATTTTCTGTAAACCCTAGAGATGGTTGTGCATGAAAATCCCAGAAGATCAGCAGTTTCTGAAATACTCAGACCAGCCTGTCTGGCACCAACGACCATGCCACGTTCAAAGTCACTTAAATCACCTTTCTTCCCCATTCTGATGCTCAGTTTGAACTGCAGCAGATTGTCTTGACCATGTCTACATGCCTAAATGCATTGAGTTGCTGCCGTGTGATTGGTTGATTAGAAATTTCCGTTTAAGAGCAGTTGGACAGACGTACCTAATGAAATGTGATGTTTTACTTAGCCTATAGCTGTTCATGTTGGTCACATGGTCATGTTTTACTCATTTTAATCTAGTAATTATGGTTTACGAGCAGTTGGACAGACGTACCTAATAAAGTGGGCGGTGAGTATATATTGATCATTTGCTTCAAAATATAACAAAGTTATATGTGATGTCTATCATCTGCATCACTATGTAGAGCAAAAATCTTAAGCAATACAGAACATGATTGTATTGTATTGCTCTGCTATGTAAAGATGAGGGTTTTATACCTTGTCTCTTTCTTTGATCACCTCTTCCAGCTGTTTCAAAATGTCTTCCATTCGGTCTCCATACATCTTAGAGTCCTTCTTCAGCATTAAGCACTTAAGTTCCAACTCATCCTTCTCTTCTCGATACTTCATTTTGAAAAAAAAAAGCAATCTTCTATCACAAAAATTAAAGTACAGTAAGATTCCATTAGAATCAAATATGAAACAAAGGCTACCTTATCACGCAGCTTTTCTGCATCATGAAGATCTCTCCTTAGATTGTAGAGATCATTCACCAACTCTTGGTATTGTGCCTGACTTTGTTGCTTGAAATCTTCTAAAGTCTGTGAATCAGGCTTTTCCTGCTCAGGAGTTTGAACCTATGTGAATGAATTGTGTGCAGCAGTCACTGTTATTCATATTCTGAGTGTAGTCTGTAGTAAGTGAGCCTGATTTACCTTGGAGGTGCTTTCGAGCTCTTGTATGCGAGCTTTAAGAAGGTCGGTTTGTCTCTGCATCTTCCAGATCATCTCTGGACTCGGCCTTTGCTCCATGGCATTTTTCAAGTTTACAGTCTTTTTCCGTTGGATCTTTGAATCACTTTCGGCATTCATTAAGCAGTGTTTTAATTTCTCGATCTTTTAGCAAGGAGAGAGGAAAACATGCAAAGATAAAATGAAGACAATAAACAATAATAAATACATAATACACAGCTAATCTAATTTGATACTTTAGCAAATTATAATATCAGCAAACAAAAATTTCATGGAAATCAACATAGACTGCTACAAAGATTTGTTTAGTCTGCTAAATTCTAAACTGCACTACAACATATGTCATCATTACAACACTTTATTACAGTTACAATCATAAACTATATGTAAATTTCCATATATTTGTTTAAACGTTGTGATGAACTATGTCCCAGCCCGAACTGATTGATCACCTCGAGCTGGAGGTCTCTATTACACATGAGTGCGCAGTTCTTCTCTTCACTCAGTCGGGTCAGATCATGCATCAGTCGGTAATTCTCATCTTTCAGTGTCCGAGCCTCCTCACACATGCGCTCACGCTCTTCTCTGATGCGGTGCACACGCTCCTGCTGTTTGTGCAGCTCATTTTCACACAGCTGCAGCTGGCGGATGGTTTCGTGCTGCTCCTTTACTTGTGCAGATGCTTCCAGTCGGGCCCTCCGCTCATCCTGCGCCAGCTTCTGCAGACGAGACACCTCGCTCATGAGGAACTGAGTGAGGCCGCATTCACCAGCAGTGTCTATGTTGACAGAAAGAGAGACCTTTATAAACTGAAGAGACTTCAGACACATGACATACTGTACACAGGTGAGTGGGTTTGACAAACCACCTGTAGAAACACTCTTCTCTCTCTATAAAAAAAACACTGTCCCTTACTCTAGCACTAAATTGCTTGAATGTCCCATGAAAAGTTTTTACATATTAGTATCAGTATTAATAGTTTTTAGGATATCTATAAGCTTGTGTGCTCCAAAAAACAGTGATAAAATTCACATTTAGAAGATATACAGTGCTCAGCATCGAGTACACTCCATTTTGAAAATCACAATGTACTTTGCTGCATTTAAACAAAACAGCTTTATTAAACAAATATATTTATTAAAATAATATTGTAGTCACCAAACATATTTAGAAATTGAAAGATAATACAATTAAATTCAAGCAAAATATTGCGAAAAAAATTCCAACCTAAAAAGTTTCAACAAACTTTTTCACTTTTTTTGCTTCTCTTGATTTTTTCTCTTTTTTAAATTTGTATTTAATATTTTTCTATAGCATATCAATTTGTGAGTACTAGTTTTTGGACTGTCATTGTAAGTTAATTTGTTAAATAAGCTCCAGATTTGGCTTCAGTACAGACTAATCTAATGCATATGCACAAATAGAAAATTGTATAGCTTCCTATTAAAAACATGAATTTAAAAGAGCGATTTGTGAGGGGTCTACTTATATATGCTGAGCACTGTAAATCTGATATGAACATGTAAATCTTGTAGTTTGTCAATTCCATCTAAATAAATAACGTTTTTTTTTCACATCACCTGTATATTGTTAACAATACCCTGTACATCTTGCTGTATATCTATTATCAGTATGTATTTTATCTTCACTTCAACATAAACAGTAATTTTCACAATGGAACTTTGAAATACAGTAACATACTGCATAACTGTCCTACAGAAAAAATACAGTTCATATTACAGTTTAATACTGTGTTTACTTTGCCTGTTGGTCCACTTTTAGTAACAATTACTTAAAAGTAATCATGGCCTTATCAGTCTCTCACATCATTCAGGAGGGAAAATTCTGGCACTTGCCACAGCATTTCAGTCAGGATAAGGTTGAGACTTTTACTGGACTAATTTAACACTTTTATTTGATTTTTTAAGCTTGGTCACACTTTATTTTGAGGGTCCGTTAGTTGAATTTAAGTTACATTGCAACTAATTCTTATTAGATTATAAGTAGACTTTGAGGTTAGGGTTGGAGTTAGGGTTAGTGTATGTTGACATGTACTTGCAAAGTTTCTTATAGTGAGTTAAATGTATGTTTAGCACAAGGGTGTCCAAACTTGGTCCTGGTGGGCTGTTGTCCAGCAGAATTTAGATCCAACTTGCCTCAACACACCTGCAAGGATATTTCTAGAAAGCCTAGTTAAGAGCTTGATTAGCTAGCCCAGGTGTGTCTGATTGGGGTTGTAACTAAACTTTGCTGGACACTGGCCCTCCAGGACCGAGTTTGGACATGCCTGGTTTAGCAGCAGTATCAACAGATATTAAGCAGACAGTCTACTAATACTGAAATAGATCATCAAAATAAAGTGTTACCTTAAGCTTCAGCTCTGTTATAGGTTCGCTTGTGTGCTTGGGATCATTGTCTTGTTGCATGATCCAATTTTGGCTAAGTTTTAGCTGTCAGATGGCCATTGTGTTAATATACATCTGAACGCTGCAAACTGCTGAAACACCTCTGCTGATTATCAGTTAAGGCATATATACAGTATATACACTCACTGGCCATTTTATTAGGTACATCTTACTAGTACCGTGTTGGACCCCTCTTTGCCTTCAGAACTGGCTTAATCCTTCATGGCATCGATTCAACAAGGTGCTAAAAATATTCTAATGGGTACTAATGGGCCCAAAGTGTGCCAAGAAAATATCCCCCACACCATTACACCACCACCACCAATAAAGTGGTCTGTGAGTGTATACAATTTAAAGTTCTAATTAGATTAACTAGGTAAGTCATTTACATGGACACCAATAATTCGATAATAATGAGATTAAGACAATACTCTGATTAAGAGTCTACCATGTAAACAGCAATTTTATATTAATTTAATCCGATTAAGGTCATAATCGAACTAAAGAGAAATCGAATTAAGACATGTGGAGTATGCCGATTTTAGTCGCATTATTGAAGTGCAGTACAGACATGCAAACACCTTAATCGAACTATTACCATCATGTAGTACTTTTTTTGTGTGACAGGATAGTCCACACACACACACACACACACACACACGCACACGGCTGTTTGACACTCTCTGAACCTACCGAGTCAGTGCAGACCACAGACACCTGCATCGTGAAATGCAGTTTTTTGTCTTTCATTCAGCATGCGGTATAAACTTACATTAAAACTACACTCTCTTAGCACTTCATAGTTGCATCCAATATCTCGTTTGTCACAGGGGGCATGCATGAAATGTTCCCGAATGAAAGTGAAAGTGCCAAACTGCAGTTAAAGTTGACAAATTAAAAATGAAACACTCGAAATTACGAACAGTGTGGTGACGCGATGACATTAATCGAATTATGTGTTATAATGTAAAAGGGGATCATGAAAGGAACATTCAAAAAGCAACTCATGTAAACACCTTAATATTATTATTGTCTTAATTAGATTAAGGTAAATAATTTGATTACTGACGTCCATGTAAACTGAATGTTTTTTTTTCTGTAGACAATCAAAAAATATATAGCTTAAGGGGGCTAATAATATTGACCTTAAAATGGGTTTAAAAAAAAATAAAAACTGCTTTTATGCTAGCCAAAATAAAACAAATAAGACTTTCTCTGGAGTAAAAGATATTAAAGGAAATACTGTGAAAATGATCTAAACTCTGTTAAACGTCATTTAGGATATACTTGAAAAAGACTGGAAATGACACACCAAAAGATATTACAACTCAGCTCAGCTTTGATGTACATTTGATCAACAAGTGCCATGTCCACATTCACTCACTATCTTTTGGCTTAGTTCCTGAATTATCAGGTCATTGTTGCCACAAGTGGAATAAACCGTCAGTTAATCTGGCTTATGTTTTATGCAGCAGATGCACTTCCAGCCCTGGGAAAAACCCATACACTCTCTCATTCACACACAAACTCATGCACTACTGCAAATTTTTTTCCTATACCCAATTAACCTATACCACATCAGGCTCCAGTGAAAGGAGTGGTTCTTTTTTCTCAATAAGTAGACCTTTTTGCAATTATACGCCTCATTTTCTATTTAATTATGAGATTCAAATACATTTTAAGCACATTTTAAACACTTTTTGATGTACTAAAAATATTTACTAAAATTGTCATTTATTAGGCAAATTATAAATAACAAACTGGCCAGTAGATTCAACTTCCACTGTCTCTCTTGTAAAAAATAAAGTACATTTGAAAATTCATAGATAACAACAATAATAATAATAATTCCTTACATTCATATAGCACTTTTCTGGACACTTAAATCGCTTTACACATTGGGGGGGATCTCCTCATCCATCAGCAGTGTGCAGCATCCACCTGGATGACTCGGCGGCAGCAAGACTGCACACCACACACCAGCTGATTGGTGGAGAGGAGACAGAGTGATGAAGCCAATTATGATATGAGGATGTTAGGAGGCCATGATGTACAGATGCCAGAGGGCAAATTTGGCCAGGATGCCGGGGTCTTTTTTTGAAGGGATTTTTAAAACCACAGAGAGTCAGGACCTCAGTTTAACGTCTCATCCAAGAGAATAGCCAAATTAGTATTCAAATTAATTTTAATATGGGCCGTTATGGGTACTTCACTCCTTTTTATTGCTCAATAAGGTAAAAGATTTAGAATAACAGTTATGTGTGAAATGATTTTTCTATTTAAAATCAATACAGTAGTGAAAAATGGCTTCTTCTACATCAAATTGGATGTTTTGTTGCAGCTAGATGTTGGAAAAATAATAGTTTGCATTGGCCAAAAAACTGATTAGCTGAAGTCACGACTGGCAACACAGGATTCCGCTCCATCTTAAAGCCTTTTCGATGGGTTATTTTCACTTATTATGATGGCATAGCAGTCAAAATAGGACAAATAAGCTCATGTTTGGGACAAATTCTGCACCTTTGTCAGTGAGGGATGGGTCTTTCGAACCACCCAAACCCACCCTGGCTACAGGCCTACACATGTCTTTGGACTGTAGGAGGAAACTAGAGCACATGTCCACTTTTTAAAATAAGTTTTTTTGTAAAATTGGATTTAGGTATGGGTTTGAGTACAATGTTAATTTGTGGTGGATTCTTATCATTATAATCAGATGCATAGTTATCCATATGAACTGGTACTTTGTCCTTTTCTTGACATAATACATTAAAAAATATATATTCTAAATTAAAAATGTAAAACTTACCAATAAGTACAGAGAACACCCTAGCAGGCTCTTTGCCGGTGATTTTGCGGTACACATCTGGGTAGTCTAACTCCAAGCTCTCTAGAAAAGCCTCATATCCTTTGAGCCCAGTTCTTTGTAATATGTCCAGCAGTACCCCTTAAACACAAGTAGACAATTAATTCCAGAACTCTGTATATCTACCAGACACCATAAAAAAAAATGCTTACGAATAAAAGAAAGAGTTTCAAATTATTTAATAATCACCAACTTTCAACAACTGGATGCATGTATATTTGGCATCTTAATAGTCAGAACTTCAGATTTTCTCCAGAACTCTTACCAACTTTGCGGCGTCTGATAACCAGACTTGGATCATTGTAGATCTGCTCCTCATCCTCGCTGCTCAGCACCTTACACTGTCTCAGATAAGGTGTTATCCTTGAGGGCTCAATGGTCTTGATGAGAAGCATTCGGTAGTCCTCGAGCCGAGCCCAACACTCATCATCTTCCTCCACCTCAAAAACCCCTGGACCATCAGACATGGCTTTTGGCTTGTTAAGAGCTGTTTGATAGCAAGTTTTTAAGGTTATATGGACATTACACATTCAGCTTATCTGTAAAAAGGAAATGAAGTTCACAAAGTGCTGCGTGACACAAGTTCCCTTTTTCCACCAGAGCAGTTCTTTTAATTTCCCTGTATTTCACAATATATCACACTTACTGTAGTGTATGAGTGGTGCAATATTAGCCTTTCTGAGGAAACTTAGTGGTTTTTGTGAAACATCCAGCTCCCTCTACAATACATTCACTTTTATTAGGCTGCTGTTATAATGGTGCTTATCTCATGTGATTAACGCATTTTTCAAAATTGTTTTCTTTGTGTAAAACATTTTGAAGGGAAAACCTGAAAATCCCCAAAACTCATCAAATGACAATGAATTTAGCAAAAGATTTTATATTTAGTTTTCAAAAAAGTCCCCAAAACTTTTTTGTTCTCTTTTGAGAGTTGCAGAGTTTGCCACAGCAATATCACCCTGCAGCCCAAACTGGTTACTCACTGAAACTAAGCAAGGCTGAGTCTGGTCAGTACCTACAGTAGATGGGAGACCACTTGAGAAAACAAGGCTGCAGTTGGAGGTGGTGTTAGTGAGGCCAGCAGGGGGTGCTCAACCTGCGTTCTAAGTGAGTCCTAATGCCCCAGTATAGTGAAGGGGATACTGTAGGGAAATTACCAACCTGCATCACACAGGTTCAACCGCGCATACCCAGTGCTGGCCTGTGGGGTTGAGGGGCCCTAGGCGAGATAAAAAATAATAATAATAATTGGGCCCACTGGTGTAAAAACAGTATGAAAGCACAAAAAAACCTAATTTTAATATTTAAGTATAAACATTTTTTTATTAACTGTAACATATTTAACTTATAATACATATGTAAAAAAATATTTACTCATATTTGAATAAGTTTGTAAGTATTGCAAAGTACTGCTAAATAATGTATTATGCATAGCAGAACATTACTTTGAGCTTGCTTTTTTCCTCTGCTTTTCTTCTTTTTTGGCTCCGGAAAGATGCTGTTTGGAAGCCATTTCATTTCAGATTAAAATTCAATTGATGTTATATTACTTAACACTTTTTCAAGTTTATATCGAACGTGAGCGATTTGGAGAGATATGTGGAATCTGAGTATAAGTTACGTCATTCTAGTTCACCCAATAGCTGATTGCATGCGGTGTTATGCAAAATAGAGGGTGGTCCTGCTGGCTATATTTCTAATATTTTCTACTTTATTCATACTGTATTTATTATTGTTTTCAGCTTTGTCACATGAGAATTTTACAGAGCTATTCTTTTAATGAAACGTTTTTTTTTTTCTCACCGTCGTTATGAATTGTATCATGTTCAATAGGGTTTGTGCATTGAGCAATTTACATGATTTAAATGTACGCGCTTGTCCCCTGCTTATTTTCACAATGAATATTCAAGAGCAGCTTTCGTGGGGCCCTCCAAGAAATGCGGGGCCCTTGGTGAGGGCCGGCCCTGCCCATACCGGTTGCAAAAAAAAACCGGTTACAACAGCAAACATGTCGTGTTGTTCGGTAGGATGCCAAATTCAAAAACTTAAGTTTTAGCGTACACCACACTGCTTTTAATACCAACCGCAGATGTCTTTGGCTAACAGCCATCATAAGAGCTGAATGGAGTGAGGACCTAATTAAAAATGCTCGACTCTGCAGTTCTCATTTCATATGAGGTAAGTTCACGCTATGCTGAATCAAACACATTACTCGTTTTTGATTGCAGCAATGATTTCAGCAAAAACAGTTAAATATGGTGAATTAAACTGGGACACTGAATGCTAAGAATGAAATGTAAACTTGTAAGTTCCCATACCCTGCCGTACAAGTGCGTTTCGCTGTCAGAATGCAGATGTTTTGCTTGTTGATGATTACCCAGGCCTTGTACAGTTCTGTCTTCTTTCCTTGTCTTTGGCTAGGCAGAACCTAGATTTTTAGCACTACATAGTTTTGAATCTGGTTATCATGGAACATTATTTCTTGCACATGACTACACAGAACAAAATTGTTGGAATCCAAAGACTTGTAGGCCTTTACCTTCTCTCTTGTAAAATCAATTGGAGTTTCAATGAGATAGTTGTATTTTTCGGTCTGGATGCTTGGCCATTTCGTCTTGTCCAAAATCCATTAGGAGGGTGCTATCGCAAATGGACCTGTCAGACGAATGCCGCTCACTTTAATGTTAATTATGCAGAATAACTGTTCTTATCACTGGGTGACAAGCTGTTATAATATGCTGAAAGCATATATATATATATATATATATATATATATATATATATATATATATATATATATATATATATATATATATATATATATATATATATATATATATATATACATAATATCTAATCAATATAAATTATCTCCAATACAACAACAAACTCTGTAACGTATCGGATGTCATTCCTTCACTGTAAATGCTAGCGCTCCCGATGTATCCTGAATGTTTACAAAACGGTAATTCATCTATACTGTCAGTGAGAGTCGTCTTTTGGATGAGACGTTAAACCAAGGTCCTGACTCTCTTTGGTCATTAAAAATCCCATGGCACTTCTCGTAAAGAGTAGGGTTGTAACCCTGGTGTCCTGGACAAATTCTCTCAATCATCCCCATCTAACAAACTGGCTGTATCACTGTCTCTTCACTCCACCAACAGCTGGTGTATGGTAAGCGCAGTGGCTCCGTTGTCCTGTGACTGCCTTTGCATCATCCAAGCTGCACACTGGTGGTGGTGGTGTGGAGAGACCCCCCCCCCCCCCCTCATGATTGTGAAGGGCTTTGGGTGTATGGCCATACATGATAAATGCACTATATAAATGCACGCATTACTGAGTTTGATCATGCAATATAATGGCAAAAAATACTTAATACAAAAGCATACAAAGATAACCATTTTATAGCTCTAGAGAACAATTTATTCAAAAAACAATGACAATAGTATAAGAATAATTATAGAACAATAGTCAGTGCAAAACTCTTCCATCCCCCTTCCCAATGAACAAATAATACCTGGCTGGTCCCTTAAACTCCAAAAATTGCAGTTCTGTTTAACAAAAGCTTAAACTGTATACACTTTGAAGCTATTAGCACTCCATTCTCTGGCAGAATTACTAAACAGAAACATGTAGAATAACTTTATTTTATTTAACTTTTAATTCGTTGATTCCGTTGCCTTTTTGGACCAATTCCTGAGAACTGTTTTGCTGACGCTTCGTTTTCATTCATGTTAAGTTCAGTCCTCTGAAAAACAATGAAAATATATAAGCACAAAACCAAAAAAGCCAGCAATATTATGCTTGAATGTGAAGTGCAACTTACTGTAGTTGGTGGCTGAATTCTTTCATTTGTCAGAAGATCCTCTTCATCATCCTCAGTGGATGACTGACGTTCCTCCGAGGGGTTCATGGTGGCCAAAAGGTCATCCTCTTCATCATCCTCACTGAATAACTGACGTTCCTCACAGGGGTTTATAGTGGCCAAAAGGGCTGGTAAGGTAAAGCATGACAAAAAGCGAGCCTTACAAAGCAGGTATGCTGGATTTGAGGCAAACCTTTCAGCAACCACTTTGCGAATGGCTTCCACTTCAGCTTCTTCATTGCTCTCATCCTGATACTGAGCTGGCAGGACTTTCTTAGCAGCTAAAAGCAGAGGTTGTTTGGCTCGGAGCAAGTCAGTCATTGTTTTGATGGTGGCAGCAGACGGTGGAAGGTAAGGTAAGGATGTATCTAGATGAGGTAACGGGACTCCACCTTTCCCATCCATCCAGTCATCTACTTCAGATGATTTCTCAGGGAATATCAAGTGAGAATCAAAGTTCACACCAGCAGCAGGAAAATCACGAAGAGGAATCAGCGGTTCACCTACTGATAGAGCTCTTATCTGAGACGATGAAGTTACTTTCCGAGATGGAGGAGCTACAACAGGTAATGGACCCAGAGGTCTGATAGGTCTGTACTTTGTTTTCTGAGTGCTGACAGTTGGCAGTTGACTGGAGCTCACATTTAAATCACAAAGCTTTGCTGCTACAACTTTATTATTGGGATTAAATATGACTGGTCCACTAGCCAAAGTTGGCGGAGTCGAGGGATTTGGTAGAATGTTGAAAACTGCAGGAGATATCCTGCGACCGGTGGACGGAGAAGACTGATATTGCTTTACAATGCTTTCATCAGAGGAGGAATCTGATGAGTTCTTTGCTGCTTTAGTGGGTGTAGCTTTGTGGACCACATTAATGGGTATTTGGGGTACAATTTGAACGTTCTGTTGTACACTTATATTCTGTACTAATGGAATAGTTGAATTCCGAAAAGAAGCAGGATTTAGGGCATTTCTGGAAACTCTGGGGCTAATGTTCAAAGTAGAGGAAACATTAAGGTTATTTTTGGAGACATTTGAGACTGAAGAATGTACAAAGGGAGGATTGGTAGGGGATGAAACAACCACAGGGGCAGACTGGTTTAGATTGCCTGAGCTGCATGGTTGAGAACTTTTGATTGCGAGGGACTTGTCTGGCATGTTCATTGTCTGGTTGCTTGAGATATTAGCAGGAAGACCAGTTACTTGTACCAACCTGGTAGGACTCAGAATCTTGATTACTGGCTGTGTCTGCAATGTAACAGTTGGAAAAACAACATTTTTATGGCCCTGGTTTTGTTTCTGAGGCTCTTTTTTCCCACTTTTTACTTTTGATTGTTCCATTAGGGCTTGAGCTTTCTTGGTAGGTTTACAGACACGTTTTGAAGGCTTGATACTGTTTGAGTCTATCACATTTGGCAATTTGGAAACTGCAATGGGTTGTGCTGGTGTTTTCTGTTGCATTAGCGGTAGAGGAATGTGTGGTATAGCTTTTGATGGTTCCTGTGGTAGTAGCAGTCCTTTAAACACTAAATGTTGTACTGCCCCCTTGATGTTTGGCTGTGTAATGACAAGATTGTTGGGATAAATCAAAGTTGGGGTTGTCATTTGCCTGACTGGCAGGAATTGAGGAGGCCGCTTTGAAGGTGATAGAGATGGTTGTTGAGAAGGTTTTTGAGAAGGTGGTGGTAGAGATGGTTGTTGAGAAGGTGGTTGAGGAGGTGGTAAAAATGGTTGTTGAGGATGCAGTAGAGAAGGTTGTTGAGGAGGTGGTAGAGTTGGTTGTTGAGAAGGTGGTTGAGGAGGTGGTAGAGAAGGTTGTTGAGGAGGTGGTAGAGAAGGTTGTTTAGGAGGTGGTAGAGAAGGTTGTTGAGAAGGTGGTAAAGAAGGTTGTCGAGAAGGTGGCAGAGAAGTTTGTTGAGAAGATGGTAGAAAAGATTGTTGAGAAGGTGGAAGAGAAGGTTGTTGAGGAAATGGTAGTGTTGGTTGTTGAGGACGTGGTAGAGAAGGTTGTTGAGGAGGTGGTAGTGATGGTTGTTGAGAAGGTTCGGTAGGTTTCTTGTGCTCAGATGCTGCTTTGGACTGCTGAAGCAGAACTGCCACTGTTTTTGGAGGAGCTAAATCACAAAAGGACAAAAATATTGAAATGTTGGGACAAAAAGAACTAGTGTGCTTTACTTTGTAAATATGTAATATTTGCTGTTTTATTTATTTCAAGACCTTAAAAAGAAAACTTACTGCTTATTGGAGTAGGTTTAGGATTAGCTAAATGACAACAGGACAAAAATATTGACATGTTAGGACAAATAAAACTAGTGCTTTACTTTGCACATCTGAATTATTTGCGGTTTAATTTATTTCCAGACGTTACAAATAAAACTTACCAGTTATTGCAATTGGCATCTGAAAAGACAAAAAAGAGAGGAATTGACAACAACAGGAGAGCAGAAATCTTCAGGATAAATGTATTTTTAAAATACTGCAGTTTTACATATATATATATATATATATATATATATATATATATATATCAGAATCTAAAGCTTCAACATATTATTATCTATTCTTGTATTTTTATTATATTATAAGCAGATATCCTTTCCCAAAAATCCTCTAATCATTCTAAAAAATTATTATTTTCAAACAAAGCTATTGACGTCATTTGATTAAATTGTATTGTACATACAGTCAGGGCCAGATTAACATAAAGGCTAGGTGGGGCTGAAGCCTTAGGGCCTGTGAAAGGAGGAGGTTCTTGATTGGCTGATGAATTAATTTGCATCATGACGGGGAAATGCCTCTTTGGGTTCTGCTTGCGCATACCGGTAGCGTGAAAGAATTTCTTTCAGCTCACTGCTGTTCAAAAACAGTGATGCCTCTAAACTATGGCTCAGAGTAGCTGTACTGTAGCTCAAACAGTTTTGAATAGCCCTGTTTAGTCCCCAGTAACGGTGACCAAATGGCCCATTTTTCCCAAGGAAAGGCCCTTATTTCCCAAGACAGTTCCTTATTTTGGCTCTACCGTGAAAATTATCTAATTAAAAGTAGGCTAACCAAATGCATTGTTGAACAAAAAATAAAATTCAAACAGTATCAGTCATTAACAAGCAGTAAGAAAAGTCGGGATAAGCGGAATCATGCAGAATGTACAATTCCGTCTCGGTCAGCAGTAATCAAAAATCTATCATTGCGGGCAATTTATCTCAAGAAAACACATGGTTTAACTCAACCAATTAGAAAGCAAACTTTTATGTTTATGTTATGCGATTAACTTTGGCCCAATCCCAATTCTATTTTTGTACCTCTACCCCTTCAAAATTTACCCCTAAGAATTGGGACACCACTACAACACCTGCACACGTCATCATATGTCATCGCGATCTCTTGCTTCATAAGAGATCAGATGACGGCGACTGCTGTAGTTATTCCAGTTACATAATTTTTTGGTATTTATCTTTAGGAAATCACTGAAGGCAACAATATCCTGTTATCATAACCATATAATGTGGCAATAAGATCGTAACTACTGTGCATTTTCACAGTGGCCATATTCATCTATGTAAACACAAAAACAACATTAACATTATATTAAACACTGTAAAAAGCTCATTTCCAGACACTAGACTTTTCTGACAGTGTCATTGAGTGTCAAAATTTTGTGGGACTACAGAAGTTATTATTATGGATTATAGATTGCGAAATTTAGGGGGTTTTATTTTAGCATTTTTTTTTTTTAAAGCATGACGGTAAACGTATGCGATTATGAATATATTTAAACATATGCTTGTTTGTTGAAAAAAAATTCATAATAATGACAAAAAATACAAATTTGTGGATGTCCTTACTTCCAGGTGGAGTTATGTTGCCGTTGTAGCTGGTGTATTCTGGTTTCGAGTGAGGTCCTGAAAAATCTCCGTTCGAAGGGGTATCTACCCCTTGCCCTTAGCCCTTCGCCTTCAAGCTAAAGAGAATTGGGAAGGGCTAAGGGGTAGAATTGGGATTGGGCCTTTGTATGCTTGTACGCCTACTTTAGTAACATAGAAAATGTTTATAATAATCAAATATAAATGAAATAGTGGAAAATTAGATCATTTTAATTAGCAAATTAATAATAATAATAATAGCAAAAAAAAAGCTAATTTTGAAGTCGATAAAATAAATGGAGCCCTTGGGTTTGCTATAGCCGTTGGCCCAATATGTTCTTAATCCAGCTCTGCATGTAGTATATCACATAAAAACAAAATGCTGCAATGTCAGCATTCTTATTCCAATAATGTGCACCGACATCAGCAAAAAGTATGAAATATAAACTACTAAACATAAGATCTTTGGTTGACATACCTTAAGACCTAGCTTTTTGTGAATTTCAATAACAGTCCTGCAACCATTGACATCAACGTGAAAAGCCTGTATTCAGACAGAAAAGACAACCATGTAAAACTGTCAAAAAGCATGATAAAAGGAACAAAGTCAATGCTATCAGACTTACTTTGATAAAAAATTTAAACACTGATGTCTTCTGGAGTCTGATGCTTGCTGCTTTGATTCCAACAATATCCCCTGGAAAGTGATTATTGATTAATTACGCACAACAAAATGAGCACATGCCTTGAATTATTCTGTCATAACTAGGCCTACATGGATTCTGAAGGTTGCAAATCATTTTATTCCATAATGTGACATACTGTTTTGAGGGGAAACAAGATATTAAGCAAGAAAAACTAATTCAGCAATTACCTTCACACCTTGCTCTACAATATTGTTTTCATATAATAGGCAAGTTTTACCTTTGATTAAAGTACACTACCTGATAAAAGTCTTGTTGTGGATCTCAGCTGTAAGAGCAACAAATAATAACTTGACTTCTAGTTCATCATTTGGAAAAGTGTCAGAAGGTAGATTTTTCTGATGAATCATCTGTTGAACTCCATCCCAATCATCACAGATACTGACAAATCATGGTTTGGGGTTACATTCAGTATGGGGGCATGCGAGAGATCTGCAGAGTGGATGGCAACATCAACAGCCTAAGGTATCACGATATTTGTGCTGCCCATTACATTACAAACCACAGGAGAGGGCAAATTCTTCAGCAGGATAACACTCCTTCTCATACTTCAGCCTCCACATCAAAGTTCCTGAAATAAAAGAAGGTCAAGGTGCTCCAGGATTGGCCAGCCCAGTCACCAGACATGAACATTATTGAGCATGTCTGGGGTAAGAAGGAGGAGGCATTAAAGATGAATCCAAAGAATCTTGATGAACTTTGGGAGTCCTACAAGAACGCTTTTTTTGTCATTCCAGATGACTTTATTAATAAGTTATTTGAGTTTGATCTAGAGGCCTTTACCTTTCATATAAGCCACTTCTTATACCAAACGATCAACTAGAAGTCAAGTTATTATTTGTTGTTTCTAAAACTTGCACAGCCGACAATACTTTTTCAGGTAGTGTATAGTTGTTTTTTTCGTGCAAACTCTATGCAGGCCTACTTATAACCAACACACACAGGTTCAGGTGCTTTGCTGGAATTAAAAACAAAAAAAGTCTGTACCTTCACAAAATATGGCTTCATTTGGTGGAGTAGATATGATCACATTACCAATCCATGGGATGACAGCTTTTTGGAGGTCATTATTAAGGCTGAACACGTCCCGTAACGTCCTTTTTTTGTTTTTTTCTTTTCTGCTATAGTAAATAGAAATTGCAAAAGTATAAAAATACACATTTTATGTTATATATTATTGACTATTTATGTAATAATCATCTGTGTTGATCGTACCTTTTTCTTCACAGAGAATTCTGTTGCTTTCATTTGAATGAATTGTTTAACATCACTCATACACACTTTGAACATGGCCTTCTCACTGTCAGTCTGCACACATGAAATATCATTCAGTTTTAAACAGAAGAACTTCAGAAGCTAAACATCTGCACAAAGCTGTAGTGATTGGTCATTTCTGAACAAATCATTCACTTTGAACAGGAATGAAGAGTAGATTACTTCATCAAGTCCTCAATCGGGTTTTTAGTTATTAATTCATCATGTGAAAAAGCATAAACTCACTGTAAAAATGCAGGACTCCACACAACACAAATCAATTAAGTTAATTTAATACATTTTACAAATTTAAGTGGATTGAACATAAAACAATTAAGTTTTCAAAAAACTCATTTGAACTCATTTTAAATAAGTAATTTAAACAAGCAGCAAAAGTCATTTTTGATTGTATGCAGTCTGAGCTGAAAAAAGAATTGATTAGTTTATCTTGAATCTTAAGGTTAATCTTTTTACATGTGACTTCATAGCATAATGCCTCATTCACACTAGCAGCGACTTTGTAGCTCCCTGTCACTCTGGGTGGCGACCTGCTGCAAACACACCTCTGTGTAGGTCCACAGCACAGAGAATACAACCGTCCTCTGAGCAAGCTGAGAGAGGATCACTTGAGCTCTACTGGTGCTCCTAATGGCTGTCGCTCAAGAAAGTCGCTCTTCATAAAGTTAAGGGGTTCTCAACTTTGACGCATTGCTCGACATGCCCACCTTGTCGCCAACGTCTCTCGAGACAAAAAAAATTTAGAATCTCAAAGATGCTTCAGAAAGCCTACCTACAAAGCTACAGTATTGTTCAAAGTTTTAGGCATGTGTGTAAAAATGCTGTAAAATTTGTATGCTTTCAAAAATGCATAAATTTACTTATATGAACTAAATCAAACCAACATTTGTATGATCACACTTTGAAGCATCTTTGAGATGTTGCCAAAGGTCTTCTGGATTTAGTTAGTCTCAGTTTGTTCTGTTTCCTCATGTCATTCCAGACAGACGTGGATGATGATCAGATCTCTGTGTGGAGCACTGGCTGTTGGCAGACAATAATCTCACTGTATAATTACAATAAATGATGAAAATAATGTTTGGAAATTAAAACTTACATTTCAAACTGACATGCTACAGAAAATATAGAAATAACTACTGGACTAAGACTTTTGTTTTATATTTGTACATACATTCACCGGGCACTTTATTAGGTACACCTTACTAGTACTGGGTTAGACCCCCTTTTGCTTTCAAAACTGCCTTAATCCGTCGTGGGATAATTTAACAAGGTACTGAAAATATACCTCAGAGATTTTGGTCCTTATTGACATGATAGCATCACTCAGTTGCTGCAGATTTTGTCGGCTGCACATCCATGATGGGAATCTCCCGTTCCACCACATCCCAAAGGTGCTCTATTGGATTAATCTCTGGTGACTGTGGAGGTCATTTGAGTACAATGAACTCATTGTCAAGAAACCTGAGATAATTCGCACTTTATGAAATGACATGTTATCCTGCTGGAATTAGCCATCAGAAGATGGGTACACTGTGGTCATAAAGGGATGGACATGGTCAGCAACAATACAAAGTGTGTCAAGAAAATATCCCCCACACCATTACACCACCAGCAGCAGCTCCCATGCCATGTTCAAAGTCACCTTTCTTCCCCATTTTGATGCTCTGTTTGAACTGCAGCAGATCATCTTGACCATGTTTACTGTACATGCCTAAATGCATTGAGTCGCTGCCATGTGATTGGCTGATTTGAAATTTGCATTAACGAGCAGTTGGACAGGTGTACCTGATAAAGTGGCCGGTGAGTGTAAATGCGTACATTTCTGTTAATATGGTTATTATTTATGGTAATAAAGAGCTGGTCAATGTTTTAAACTTCATCCAAATGACCATATGACTTATCCTAATATCCATTTGATAAAATAATCATTTTGATTTGTCATGGGTCTTTTCACGTGACAAACGAACAACTTGAAACTAGATTGAGGACTCGACAGATCAATTAATCAAACGCTGTTCAAGCTCAGACTGTTAATGTTAAATTTGAAATGTTTTTTAACCTAAAAATGAAAATTTCCTCACCACTTACATTCCAATGATTCTAAACTGTCTTCTGCTGAACACAAAACAAGACATTCTGAAGAATGTTGGGGGGAAAATGCTGTTGTATTCAAGGAACAAGACATACTAAGGAGGTCAATGGCTGTTTTTGTTCCCAACATTCTTCAGAATATCTTTCTTTCTGTTCAAAAGAAGAAAGAAACTCAAACAGGTTTAGAAGAAGTGGAAAATGTGTAATGGCAACATTTACATTTTTGGGTGAACCATCCCTTTATTGTGTGTTCAACAAACAAATTAAGTGTCTGAGGAGCAATTAATTAATCTTTAATGTTTCTTATTTCACAGGTGTATAACCAAAAACTATTGAATACACAAAACATGTCACTCCTATTGTTTTGAATGGAGAAAAGTGTAACAGTCTATATCGCGAATATAGCCCACCTTCTAGTACAAGAGCCAATCATCGATCGCTATAGACTGACAATACTCTGGGGGAGGAGCTTGGACCAGTCGTGATTTTATGCAAATTTTGCGTGATTCGAACATTTAGAAACAAAACTTATGAGACAGTTGTTGATTCGTTTTATTGGTGAATTCTAAAATGAAATTCAATCATAAGCTTGGTAAGTAGTTTTGGAGAATTTGATGTTTCCTATTCAGACAGAATGCCTGAGCATACTGCCTGAGGCGTTTCAAAGATGGCATACGAGTGAAATGACTTGTCTTAAAGGGACTTTGGTATTACACTTTCAAAAAATGCTGGGTTCAACACAAGTCCTTCATGTTGTCCCAACACAAACCGATTAAGTTAACTTAATCACTTTTACAAACTTGCGTGGATTGACTAAATAAAACACTTATTATGAATTTAGAAACCATCTTACCCGGCTGTGCAAGACAATAGTTTTCATGCCAACAGAAGTCCTTTCCACGTCCCCAAAGCGGTCCAGAATGGTGTTGCGCTCCAGTATGGGCTCATCATTTGGACACACACGGTTCTCTGAAGAATCAGAGCCTAAGCCAGACTCTTTAGTGGACTCCCGTACCTCCTCATTGGTAGGAAGACAGACCCACAATGTTCTGAAACTTCCTGGAGTAATAGCCCATACGGTCGCATTTCTAGGAATCCATTCCTTCATTTCTGTTTGCACATATTCCTTCTGTGGTATTTCCAGATTTTCTTCCTCTGCGAAATCGTCTGATTCGTCACTGTTCATATACTTTATCTGGCTTTCATCCTCAGAGCTGGAGTTGAAAAACATCTCCTCTTTAAATGTTTTTAGCAATTTTTGTCTTTTATTTTTCGGATACCTTGTTCTTATGCTTGATAGTGGTCTTTTTAGGTCTTTTTTCTGAATGTATAAAAGACAGTGTGTAAGATTACTTTATCATATGCTATTTTCTTGAAATCCTACTTAAGAATGGACTTACAGGTCGTGTCATTAATTTCCACTTGTTGAGGCATTGAGCGTCAACCCGATTTGGGATCTCAGAGGCAATCTTGGCCCATTTGCCTGGAAAAAAGATAAGACAATCAAGAGCAATGGTCTCAAACTCAATTCCTGGAGGTTCGCAGCTCAGCACAGTTTTGCTCCTACTCAACACCTGCTTAACAGTCTCTAGTAGTCTTGATCACCTTGATTAGTTGGATCAGTGATGTTTGATTAGTGTTGGAGCAAAACTGTGCAGAGCTGCAGCCCTCCAGGAATAGAGTTTGAGACCTATGCTCTAGAGCAGGGCTATTCAATTGGCGGCCCACGGGCTAAACTTGGCCCGCGTGGCAATTTGTTCCAGCCCTTTAAATAGTGTGACCAAGACATCAAAAATAAATTGTTCAGTCGAAAAATGGCCACTATAGTTATGAAGTGACTGTCTGTTGGTGCGTCTGTTCGTGAGTCACCTGACATTAAGCAAGTGGCAAAAGCCGAAAACATTTGGATACTTAATCGTAAATGCTTCTCAACGGCGCATTTCTGTTGCACAGATCGAAACTGTTGCAACAAAACAAAGTAATGCCTCCTGTGCTAGTTTAAAGTTTGAGCTTATACACATTTACATTTACATTTTACATTTAGTCATTTAGCAGACGCTTTTATCCAAAGCGACTTACAAATGAGGACAAGGAAGCAATTTACACAACTATAAGAGCAGCAGTGAGCAAGTGCTATAGACAAGTTTCAGGTATGTAAAGTCTAAGAAGCAAAGCATTAGTAAAAAGTTTTTTTTTTTTTTTTCTTGAGAGAGAGAGAGAGGGCACAGTTAGTGGTATAGCCAGAGAGGCAGTTGCAGATTAGGAAGGAAAGTGGAGACTAAACAGTTGCGTTTTTAGTCGTTTCTTGAAGACAGCAAGTGACTCTGCTGTTCTGATGTAGTTAGGGAGTTCATTCCACCAACTGGGCAGATTGAATGTGAGAGTTCAGGAAAGTGATTTCTTCCCTCTTTGGGATGGAACAACGAGGCGACGTTCATTCACAGAACGCAAATTTCTGGAGGGCACATATATCTGCAGAAGTGAGAGCAGATACGAAGGAGCACAGCTAGAGGTCACTTTGTAAGCAAACATCAGAGCTTTGAATTTGATGCGGGCAGCAACTGGCAGCCAGTGCAAACGGGTGAGTAGCGGAGTGACATGTGCTCTTTTGGGTTCATCAAAGACCACTCGTGCTGCTGCGTTCTGAAGCAGCTGAAGAGGTTTGATAGAACTAGCTGGTAGCCCGGCTAGCAGAGAGTTGCAATAGTCCAGTTTTGAGAGGACAAGAGCTTGAACAATGAGTTGAGCTGTATGTTCAGATAGGAAGGGTCGGACCTTTCTGATGTTGTAGAGTGCGAATCTGCAAGATCGAGCAGTTCTAGAAATGTGGTCAGAGAAGTTCATACACCAAGGCTAATACGCACGCGCACTGGACTTTCTATAGCAGCGGGCCATCCACATATCACATCTTTTCTGCGTGCAAGTTTGTTATTTCTAATGTAAGAATATATGCCAATATGCGTGCACAAGCGGAACGATGCGCTTGCGCCTTCCAGACGAACAGAGTAGAAATCGCCTTTGTTGTGCTTGCCTTTTAGTGCAATGTAAACAAAAGCTATGTTAGACGAATTATCAGAAATTATTAAAATTATTACGTATGTATGAACGCAGATGATAACAACAGTGTTTCATTTAAATACTTACCTAATATAAAGCTTAAATTTACATTACACGTGATAACCGTGAAACCATGATTATTCTTCAGACTATATAACCAAAATCTATAATTGTTGCATCCCTAACTATTATGCAGTTCAATACATAACATATGAATGTATTTGAATGTAGAAGAAGCCTACTTAAGCAACGTACAGTTTTTGTTGTGCTTTAAAATACAACATTTGAATGTTTGTAAAAAAAAATAATTAAAAAAAAGCCTATTGTACAATGCACTGATATTATGTCGTTTCAAAATACAACTTATTAGCATCTTAATATAGACAAATACAACGTTGGTCTCTTAAGGAGCAAAAATACAACATATGGGCTCATATGGACATACTCACATGGACAACATATGTTGTTGTGTCATCACTCATATTGCAAATAGTATCCCCACGGCCCCTCATTTGGGATGCTTTTCATGAACTGGCCCCATGACAAACTAATTGAACAGCCCTGCTCTAGAGTCATTAGGATTCGAGTGCATTTCAGTCACACAGTATATTTATTTTTGGAAATAGGTATGTAAATTAATTGTTACTTCAGAGGTTTTTAGTCTTTTTTTTACTTCTAAGTGTTGTTTCAAGCAAGATAACCAATATTTTAAACATCTGCTACACTATTACAAGCTGTTATTGCAATTTATTGTATAAATTATGTAAATGTAAATTACCTTGAAACATTACCTAGCACAAAGTGAATGTATGTAAAAGCTGAATAACTCTATAAATGCATACACAGTCTGCAATTTGACTCAAAATGTTATGCTTATAATTTAAAACCTGATCGGGAAAAATACTGTATAATATAATATAATATAATATAATATAATATAATATAATATAATATAATATAATATAATATAGTACAATACAATACAATATCATATCATATCATATCATATAATATAGGGGGCAACAGTGGCTCAGTGGTTAGCACTGTCGCTCGCCTCACAGCAAGAAGGTCACTGGTTGGAGTCCCAGCTGGGTCAGTTGGCATTCCTGTAAAGGAGTTTGCATGTTCTCCCAGTGTTGGTGTGGGGTGTTTTCACTGGGTGCTCCTGTTTCCCCAACAGACGAAACACACGCGCTATAGGTAAATCGATGAACTAAATTGGACCTAGTGTATGACTGTGTGTGTGTGAAAGTGTATGGGTGTTTCCCAGTTCTGGCTTATAACTGGAAGAGCAGTCGCTGTGTAAAACATATGCTGGATAAGTTGGTGGTTCGCTGTGGTGACCCTTGATGAATAAAAGGACTAAACTAAAGGAAAATAATTAATCTAATCTAATCTACTATTTATGCATTACAGTTTCTATAATAATTTGTGTGTTATTTAGCTTATCCTGTAGATTGGTGAGTTAATTGTTCATATAAATCAAATCAAGTAAAAACATTAGCACAACATAATTACATATTTAAAGTAAATAATTAAGAGCCTCTGCCTGCCAATGGACCCTTTTTAAAACGCGTATATTTATTTTTGACGCGTATATTTAGATAATAATATTTAGATTTTTTCAAAAACATTTGAACATTTATAAATGTATTATATCATCTTTGTGTCAATTACAAAAAAAAACTAATTACCGCTTATGCGAGGTGTTTCTAATGCAGCGTCTAGGGGGCTGAGAGTAAATTTGACTTTATTCTCTCTTCTGGCTGCCGTCACCAAGTTACATACTATTGTTTTCTTTCTTCTGAAAGTCTTGATAACACCATCATGGGGTTTTTCTTTTATTATTTCAGCAAATAGATAAAAAATAGGTATAAAAATATTTATTGTACGTCCCCATTCACTGCATGCTAAGTTTACCAACTATAACTTCTGTTGCTGAGAAACCCGGAAATGTAAAAAGGCTCTATATGATGCTTGCTACTACATAGTGAATGAGGCTCAACAAATGTTAATAACAAACGTTTACAAAGATATGATCGCAATATATACCTTTAATTAATAGCCTAAGGCAGTGTTTCCCAACCCTGTTCCTGGAGGCAAACCAACAGTACATATTTTGAATGTCTCCCTTATCTGACCCATTAACCTCAGGTTTTGGAGTCTCTTCTAATCTTCTGATGAGTTGAATCAGGTGTGTTTGATTAGGGAGAGGTTGAAAATGTGTACTGTTGGTGTGCCTTCAGGAACAGGGTTGGAAAACACTGGCCTAAGGAAGCATTTAGGTAGGTCCCACCACAACTTTTTCCATCATCACTATATTTTACAGGGAAGCAAAAAGGCTTTCATACTCGTGATTTGAATGAAGTGGGAGGTGATCTCTCTGTAATTGTAATAAATGTTGGGTTAACCTACAGGTTCAAACTAAGTTATTAATCTGCAGGTCACGTGCATTTAGAACTGTGGGTTGTGATCCGTTACACCCCTACCAGAAAGTGATCCAATGTTTTTATAAATTGTTAAAATATTGGTGTCTGTGATGCAGCAAGTCCAGAGACTGTTGTGTACACCATGATTTTATAAAAAATTCACTTTACTGTGTGATATGACAAAAAAAGGTCATAAACAAATATTTTCTCACTTTAAATGAGTAGCAGCTTCGGAGGCAGTATTTCATACATCACAACTTAACAAGTGGCTACTGTATATTTTATGACTTACCGACACCATATTTTGCAACTTTTTCTTTTAATAATTCCATCTCCGCATGGCTCCATGCTCCCTTTTTCACAGTCTCCCGAAGGCAATCCAAATACCTAAGATACAAAGATATTCATTTACATTTCAATAAATGCTTGAATTTTCAAAATCAACCAGCAAGATCGACTTAGGGCTTGAGATGATTTTAAGATCTGAAACATGAGTTTGACTTCTGTCTGAAATTTGTTTTACCTGTCTCGACAAGCACTGTCGGTCCTGCCTGGCACTTCCATTTTAATCCTCCCCCATTCTCTGGTTCCATACTTTGCCACAGCGTTCCGCAACAACTGAAAAAGAGCCGATGGTCAAATTAGTGAATGTGGATGTGTGATTCCAGCATCTAATCTGTAACTACAGCAGATATTAAAACAGAAACGCTGGGTCCTCACTAGGCCCACATGGAATCTGCGTGCGCAGATTTTTAGCCTATCATTGAGTCTATTTATTTACTTGTGTAAATGTGCGTACAATTGACATTTATTCAATTAAAAAAAAAAATTTCAGTAATATTATTGAATAATATGAAAATGTTCATTTGATTTTTTTACAATACAGTTTGTAAAGTAATATTTTCTGTCTTTTAGTAGACATATTATATGATAAACTTTGTTTACCAAATAAGTGCATCTAGATGGATTTGCATTGTAAACATCAAATAAAAGTTAAAAGGTATAATTTTTTATTTCATATATTATCTAGTTTTTAGTTGCGATACGATGTTTTTTACAAAATTCTCTGCAGAAGTAGCAAAAAATGTCTGCAGATTCTGTCTGATCCTAGTCATTACTGAAAATACAATGCAAAAGCAATACATTCACCAAGTTTCTTATTTATTACAAGATGTACTGTATAGAATATTCAAAATTAATTCTGCTCCATACCTGGTCCTCCTCTTTGGACCAAGGGCCTTTCTTTAATGAGGGATCCAGAACAGATGTCCAGCGATATGCCAATTGAGATCCATCACGACCCACCATAAAGTGTGACACTACGGAAAAGAAAAACATGAACATAAAGCCACAATGATACACACTTGTTATCATATTGAAGTAAAGCTACTGGCAAATTAAGAACACGTTTTTTAACAATTCTCTACAAAAGTACTTGCCGTGGTATGAAGTAACACATTTCAAATACTCAAATTACTGTAATTGAGTATTTTTTCCAGAAATTGTAATTTACTAAGTAGTTTTAAAAATGTGTACTTTTACTTTCCCTTAAGAAAATTTTTAGTGCAGTATTGGTACTTTTACTCCATTACTTTCCTACAGCCTGCAGTCACTACATTATTTTTTCTTGTCTATGGGGATTAGAAAAATCAGTCCTATGATTCCTGTCAATCAAATCGCACAAAGAAGGTAAATCACATCATAATGAACTACCTCAAGACAACATCAGGCCGACGTCAATGTCCAACGTCCAACCTAAAAATCAACCAAGTATCAACGTCTAATGATGTTACAGCTTGAAGTTGTGCGGACGTGACGCCTATGACGTTTATCAGACATTGGATTTTGGTTGCCATACCTGAGGATTATATGTCAGTATTTGACATCAATATGTTGTTGGTTTAAGATGTTGGCTCGACTTTGCTAAAGACACAAGCTAAAATCAACCAAATAGCAACATCATTTCACATCGTTGAACATCAAAATAACGTTGTCCTTAGATGCTTTACTAGACAATGACATAACAACCTAAATCTAACCTAATATTAACGTTTTATGACGCTGTGTGCATGTTGGGCAATAAATAAATGCACTACAGAATGTTACATTTACACACATCCACAAATAAGTAAATGCATCAGCTTTTTACAGCATAATACTCACTACTCTTGAGTACTTTTAAAAGGTCTACTTTTTACTAATAAATATTATAGTAATATTTACAACAGATACTTTTACTCTACTTGCACTACATTTTTAAGCAAGTTATGGTACTTTTACTTACAGTAAGTGCGTTTTTTCAGTACTCTTTCTACCACTGAGTACTTCTCTATTATACAGTTGAAGTCAATATTTTTTCTTCTGGAGAAAGTCTTATTTGTTTTATTTCGGCTAGAATAAAAAGCAATTTTTTATTGTTTTAAAATCATTTAAAGGTCAGTTGTTACGGCCCTATGTATGTGCCGGTGATGTTTTACTTTTGTGCACTCTCTCTGTCAGTTCTCATAGGATGGTCTATTCCAGTTTCCCATTCAACCGTGAAAATGTCAATCATCATTACTTTCTGTGATGTCACCACCTTTACTGCCAATCAGTAAGGAAGCCCAAAGTTTTAAGCAGGGGTGGCCAAACTCGGTCCTGGAGGGCCGTTGTCCTGCAAAGTTTAGTTCCAACCCTAATCAGACACACCTGGACTAGCTAATCAAGCTCTCACTAGGCTTTCTAGAAACATCCATGCAGATGTGTTGAGGCAAGTTGGAGTCTGCAGAACATCAGCCCTCTAGGACCGAGTTTCTTGTTTCACTTGTAGTACACTGTTACCATTTTGTACATATTTGTTTTATGATCCCTGATTACTAGTTTCTGAATTCGCCTGGGAATTGAGGAGTTTAGACATTACATCGCATAGATCTCCCAACATGTTGAAAACTCCACTGTCTAACACACAAGTTTAGAAGTGAGCGGCACTTGCTGTAAGTTTTATAAGTATTTTTGGTTAGAAGTATCGTCTAGTTATGGCGTGCAAAAGCTGAAGATGTTTTGTTTGTTTATTTTCCATTAAGCAGTTTAGAGGATAATTTTAAAGAGCCCATATTATGGGTTTTTGAAAATGCTCTTCCATCTAGTGTGTCACACAGCTCTAAGTGAAGTGAAATATCCAGCTAAGGCTTAAATCTGTAAGTGTACAGTGTTTAAAACTATTGATTCATCTATAAAAGAGTCGACTCATAGTGCTTCAAACGAGTCGTCTTGATAACGAGTCATTAGGTGTTTCGCGATGACGCAGCTACGAAACACAAGTAGTTGGGCGCACAAACCCGGGAGATTTGAAACCTGCGGCCCCGCCCACTAACAGAAAAAAAGTCACACACACACACAGAGACACACACAGACACTGGTCGAATGAAGTCACGCTGTGCAGATGGATATTATGGACAGTCTAATCAAAGATGAAACATCAGCAATATAGCCCAGCCTTGAGCAGTTCTGAGTGCTTCTGAAAACTATATGCTTTCAAAGAAGACTTCTTCAGTTTGTTAAAGGAAGGATCAGTATAGACTGTCAGAACATGGATCAGTGCATCATGGATCAGTTTCTACCCCCATTTCACCAGTGTAAGTACGTGCGATTAAAACTGTTGCCTCGTTTACTCTATCTTGCACATGATGTATTTAGTTGTGTTTTGTTACTTGTAACTGCGTGTGCTGTATCAGGTTAACTCTTTATATTCTCATATCGCGTGTAAAGCCACGTTGAAAACGCGACGCGTGCCGCTTTGATTACGGATCGTCAGCTGTTTACACACATGCAACGGACAAGTTTCAAAATATTTCAGCTCAATATTATTGTCTCCTCGTGTGTGTAACGCACGGGTATTCGCGGATATAACAGCGCCGCTCCTCTATGGACGCGCCGGCCCTGTGTGTGTGTGTGTGTCTGTGTCTCCTCGTGTGTGTAACGCACGGGTTTTCGCGGATATAACTGAGCGCCGCGCCCTCTCTATTCAGCCGCTCCTTTATGGACGCGCCGGCCCTCTGTGTGTGTGTGTGTGTCCTCGTGTGTGTAACGCACGGGTTTTCGCGGATATAACTGAGCGCCGCGCCGCGCCCTCTCTATTCAGCCGCTCCTTTATGGACGCGCCGGCCCTCTGTGTGTGTGTGTCTCCTCGTGTGTGTAACGCACGGGTTTTCGCGGATATAACTGAGCGCCGCGCCCTCTCTATTCAGCCGGTCCTCTATGGACGCGCAGGCCCTGTGTGTGTGTGTGTGTGTGCGTGTGTGTGTGTGTGTGTGTGTGTGTGTGAAAAGAGCAAGAAGACTGTGACCTCCTCGCCAGTTCTTGGACTTTTTGCTTAATAAAATAGTTAGTCGTCAGTATTTTCTAGTCCATCGTCTGTGTTTACATTCACCCACTGGCAGCCAAAATCCACTATGAAGCGTGTGTGCACTGTGACTACTTTTATATTGTAGATTAGCAGCTGAGCATTTCACTCTGTCTCGAGCTGAAGCCTTGTCCGTGTCGACCAATCGCAGCAGGCTGTCATCGGTCCAATCAGCGAAGATTAGCTTCGCGCTGAGGAGGGGTTTGGGAACAAATGAATCGCTGAACGATTCATATGGGAGTCGCTGGGATAATTAGGTAAAAATAAATGCAGATTATAAGACCATCAAAGTGTTTTATGACCTTGCATGCATATTAGACTGTTGTTGGAGACCCTTACAACCTAAATATGACCCTATTTCATGTATAATATGGGCTCTTTAAGCAAGTTTGGGGTTTTTGTTACATTGCTTTATTTTATTTGGTGCCGCTTAAAATCCTCTTTCCCTTAACCACACACATTAATTAAAGGGCACCTATGGTAAAAAATCTACTTTTCAAGCTGTTTGGACAGACATATGTGCATATATGGTGTGTAGACTGTCATATTGGGGTGATATAAGCACACCCAGTGCTTTTTTTTCAATTTAACAACATAAAAAACGGTGGACCAATTGGAGCTGTTTTCAAATCGACCGCTACCTGACGTAGGAGAGCGGTCCCCCCGCCCACCAATATTGATTGACAGGCGCGTCATCATATCCTCAGTTTGTTGATTCACGTCCGCCATTTGCTTGAGTCGAAGCAATATCACTAAAGGAACACCCTTGCTCTATTTTTAGATGCAAGGCTCATTTGGCTCAACACAAGAGCAATATTCTCCACATTATCGCTCTAATCGGAATTATTGGTTGTATCTTTAGGTAGGTTTGCAAACATGTGTAATTCTCATTAAGTCTACCTTATACTTCAGCCGTTTGCATTTCTAAACTTTAGAATTTCTAAAGTTTAGAATTCTAAACATAGGTTTCTATCAGGGTACACTCAAGTCGACGGCTGGGCGCCGCGGACCGCTGCAGTAACCTATGTTTAGAATTCAAAAATGAGTGGCGCGACGATTTGGGACACTTCATGTTTCTGCCGCGCTACAGAGAGTGTCTGGTGTGCCGTGTCGCGGCTTCGAGCGGCGCATCCGGTGCCTCAGTCAAAGTTAATTCAGTGTGCGTGGTTATTAGTTTCTGTGTACAAGCTCGGTACTTGAAACTAGCACACAGTTGGCTGTAAAACTGTACAAAGACACAAATTATTTTGTACTCTCTGCTTGGTCGGTGTAAGAGTCGTACATGTACGACTGAATGGTGATCCTCTCTCTCCTCCGTCTGCCTGTCAGACTGTTGCAAACGCAGAGCGGGTGAGCTCATGGCCCCGCCCCCTTGTTACGTTGGCGGGAAGCCGAAACTAATTTACATGTGAAGCAACACACCCATAAATCAGCGAGCTGTGGACACGCCCCCAACATGACACTTTTTAACACTTTATAATAAAAAAATCTGAATTGTGTTTTGAACTGAACCTAAACTGGCACACTCAGAAGAACCATAATATTAATATTACATCATAAAAAAAGAGGTAAACTATGTTCTCTTTAAATAATTTTTTCTTTTGTGAGATCCTTAAACTTACATATTAGTTTTGCTGGTTGACTTCTTTCCACTTTTGTAAATAAATGTAACATCAAAATGTTACCTCTTTAACTTCTAGAGCTAAACTTTAAAACCGTAACATCAATATTATTAGCCCCCTTAAGCAATATTTTTTTTGATTGTCTATAGAATCCACTGTTATGCAATGACTTGCCCAATTTCCCTAACTTGCTTAATTAACCTAGTTAAGCCTTTAAAATCATTTAAATAAGCTGAATCTTAGTATGCTAAAATATCTACTTAAATATTATATACTGTCATCATGGCAAAAATAAAAGAAGAAATGAGCTATTCAAAGTATTGTGCTTAGAAATGTGTTGAAAAAATATACAGGAGGGCTAATAATTCTGACTAATCGGGCTAATAATACTTAATATATATATATATATATATATATATATATATATATATATATATATATATATATATATAAAAATCTACATCTGATTTAAATGTCAGAATTAATATATCTTAGGATGTGTTCACACAGGCTTGGTTCATTTACAACAATTTTTGAGGTGACCGATCGTTAAATGCTGAAATCTAAATGTGCACTAAATAAAAAAAAATGTGTCAGTCTGTTTCCAAAGTGAAATGTGAATGTAGTATGGACAACAGACATACTGTACAGCTAAATCAAATATGATGTCACAAGAAGTGACCTTAAAGAGCACAGGATGGTCAAGCATTTGGTTGAAAGCTAGCTTTACTAGTCACGATACTGTGCATTACAGTTCAATAAATGTGTCTGAAATGTGCTTTCAGCAGATCTTCAATTGTGTGTGTTATGGAGAAATTCCTGGTGCTGTTTTGACTCCTTTACAATTAATGACATTTTTATCAGTTGAGAACTCGTATGTAAAATGTGTAGATGCATATTACAAGTATGTTTAACTTAAAGCATTGTTTTGGATGTTAGGTAAGTTCATTAATTACTGATTTTTTATGTGCATATACAGTTGAAGTCAGAATTATAAGTCCCCCTTTGATTTTTTTTTCTTTTTTAAATATTTCCCAAATGATGTTTAACAAAGCAAGGAAATTTGCACAGTATGTCTGATAATATTTTTTCTTCTGGAGAAAGTCTCATTTGTTTTATTTTGGCTAGAATAAAAGCAGATTTAAATTTTTTCTTCTCTTCGTTAAACATAAATTGAGGAAAAAAATAAACAGGGGGGCTAATAATTTAGACTTCAACTATATATATATAATTATAATTTTTTTTTGCAAACACTAATGTTGCACGTTTATTTAGTGCACTAATATTAAAACGATTGGTCAGTAAGTGTTTTAATTTGTTTTTGAAAGAAGTCTTCCTAAAGCTGTGTTTAACATAACATTACTTATTACCATTAAAAAAAGAGAAAAAAATTGTCTCATAAAATTCGTCAAAAAAATATTATTTTTTTTTTACGTTTTGGCCTAGACTTAAGTTGCACAGGTATGTTATAGACCAATAAACAGGCTTTAAATTTGTAAACAATTTTTTATTAGTAATATGCATTACTATTAATGGAATTTATTAAAAATATTTTTATTTGTTTGAACCTTTCTGATTGCAGACAGGGGTTTAACTAATCATGGATGAACCCATCAAAAACGCACGTGACCCGTGGATTAATACATTTTTTACTTGTAGATTAATCCTAAATTTGTAATGATCACAGAGAGATCGCCTCTCGCGTCATTAAAATCACATGTATGCTTTCCTGTAAAATATAATAATGACGAAAGAAGTCATGGTAGGTTATTGGGGATGTGGTGCATTTCTTGAGGTATTAAAGGTGTTTTCTGTCACTAGTTTAGTTGAGAATGCATTCATGAATTCAGTGTAAGCTGCACGATTAATCTTTAAAAGATTGGGATCTCCACACCCACGCAACATAAATGATAAATTATGGTGATTTGCAAATGTTTATTAATCCTCTGAATCGCTGCATTCAAATCTGTGTTTGAAAACACAAAAATCAAAAGAGATTCAGTCTTTAGTCTTTTGAGTTAGGTATGAAGTTACAAACAGTCAAATAACACAGAACTACTGGGATAACAGTTTATAGTTTAGATAAAACCACTGATGTTTATAGTAAAGATTAAAATCACCGTCATATGCATTTAACTTGACACTCAAAAATGAAAGTAATAGTAATAGTAAGAAAGTAATAGTAGGCAGCAATTACATTACTTAACAAAAAGGTGGCAACAACCAGCCTTCAAAAACATGCCACTAAATAATTCTTCAAAAACTATCCATCTAGCAATGAATCATGAAGTTTTATGAGTGAATAACTGAATCATTTATTGAAAATGAGACTAAAAATAAATATGGGTTGTACAAATTATAATGTTAGATTCTACATTTAGTGTTATCAGCAACAGTAGTAGCAATAGTGAATTTTTCACAGTACTAAATAATTTACCATTTAAATTTATTCAGTTATTTATTTCTTCATTTCATTTTTAATAAAATTACAGCTTCTATGTTATGTTTGGTCAAACTAAAAGTTTCTTGCAGAGCTCTTTTAGTCATAAATGGAAAGCAAATTACATTTGTCTCCACCCTTGTTTGGCTGATCTGAAAAATTGTCCGATTCGTGACTAAAAAACCATAATGTGATCTGAACCGTAAGATTTGTTACACCACTGATTGCAGATTTTCAAAAAAAAGTGGTATACTGGCTAGATATATCTTAAAATTTACACGTATGACTAGCTTTGTGATCCAGGGTCAAAAATAAACCAAGAAATGAACTATGAACACACCCTTCAGAAACAAAATGTGCCACAGTCAGTACAAGATCCAGTTGACTCACTCTGTATGTAAGGAATGAAGTTCCCGATCCTCATTTTTTCAACAAGTTCTCTGAGGAGATCGTCTTCCTCTTCTGTCCACTGAATCCTTCTGAATGTCTTTGAAATGTAGCGCTGGTAGGTCTGGAAGCACATGAAAGCCGTTCTGTTGGTCTGGAAGGCAAAGAAAGAGAACATGTAATTGGGTTAAGCATAAAAATTACAATATTAGCATTGTTTTTTACAAAGTGCATTGATGTCTCCATCCATACCCCAAGAGCCTCTGCGATTTTGTCCCAATGGCACATCTTGAACTCTTCTGCGACTGCTTTCAGTTTATTAATCTCGTCTTGCTTCCACACCGATTTGTTAATAGACGGGTGCAAAAAGTTCTGCCAGAACCTCTTCAAATCATCAGCCTGGCGCAAACCTTCAAACTATCAAACACAAACAAGACTTTTCATGATTCTGAAATGAGAAACTGACGTTAGCAGAAAGTAAAGGGCTTAATTTGCTATGTCTCAATAAAACTGCTACATAACTTACATCGATATTTGATATTTTATCCCAGTCGTGATCGTCTTGCAGATCACCCAACAGTTGATCGTCTTTCAGGGTTCTAAGATGATATTAAGTTTGATTTTATTGGACACTTAGTGCACTAATGTTTCAAAGTCTGAAGTCACAAGGTTTTTTTTTTTTCATTTGTGTTTGAAAGAAGTCTCTAAAGCAGGGGTGCCCCAACTTTTTTTGTTTGAAAGTCCAAAATCCAAATAATATATACACACACATACATACATATATACATATATATATATATATATATACATATATACATATATATATATATATATATATATATATATATATATATATATATATATATATATATATATATATATATATATATATATTTTATTTTTTTTTTTTTATATTTTATAATATACACACACACACGCACGCACGCACGCACGCACGCACACACACAGGTTCATAAATATTTGGACATCGACACAATTCTTACATTTTTGGCTCTATACACCAACACAATGAATTTGAAATAAAACGAACAGCACACTGTCAGCTTTGAGGGTATTTACATACAAAGCAGGTAAATACTGTAGGAATTACAACAGTTTGCATATGTGCCTCCCACTTATTATGGGTCCAAAAGTTATTGGACAAATGGCTTCTAAGCTGTTCCATGGCCAGGTGTGTGTTATTTCCTCATTATCACAATTACAATGAGCAGATAAACGGTCAAGTGCTCATTTCAGATGTGCTATTTGCATTTGTAATCTGTTACTGTCAACTCTCAAGATGAGATCCAAAGAGCTGTCACTATCAGTGAAGCAAGCCATCGTTAGGCTGAAAAAACAAACCCATCAGAGAGATGGCAAAAACATTAGGCGTGGCAAAGTCAACAATCAAGAAAAGACTACACCAGAGTGAATACAGAGGGTTCACTACAAGATGTAAACCATTGGTGAGCCTCAAAAACAGGAAGGCCAGATTAGAGTTCTAAAAAAGTCTTTGTAGTGCTTGAACAACATCCTAAGGACAGATGAAACCAAGATCAACTTGTACCATAGTGATGGGAATAGAAGAGTATGGAGAAGGGAAGGAATTGTTCATGATCCTAAGCAGTAAAGCATGGTGGTAGTAGTGACAATTGCGTGGGCATGTATGGCTGTCAATGGAACTGCTTTTCTTATATTTATTGATGATGTGACTGCTGACAAAAGCAGCAGGATGAATTCTGGAGTGTTTCAGGCAATATTTTCAGCTCATATTAAGCCAAATGCTTCAGAACTCATTGGACGGTACTTCACAGTGCAGATGGAGAATGACCCAAAGCATACAGCAAAAGCAACCAAAGAGTTTTTGAAGGGAAAGAAGTGGAATGTTTTGCATTGGCCAAGTCAATCACCTGACCAGAATCCAATTGAGCATGCATTTCACTTGCTGAACACAAACCCGAAGGGAAAAAGCCTCAAAAAACAAGCAGGAACTGAAGACAGTTGTTGTAGAGGACTGGCAGAGCACCACCAGGACTGAAACCCAACATCTGGTGATGTCTATGCGTTCCAGACTTCAGGCTGTAATTGACTGCAACGGATTTGCAACCAAGTGTTAAAAAGTGAAAGTTTGATTTATGATTATTATGCTGTCCAATTACTTTTGGATCCTTAACAAGTGGGAGGCACACATGCAAACTGTTGTAACTCAAATTAAAGCTGACAGTCTGCAGTTAAAGCACATCTTGTTTGTTTCATTTCAAATCCATTGTGTTGGTGTATAGAGTCAAAAGTGTTAGAATTGTGTCGATGTCCAAATATTTACGGACCTAACTGTGTATATATATATATATATATATATATATATATATATATATATATATATATATATATATATATATATATATATATATATATATATATATATATATATATATATATATAGGTCATCATCTAAAAAATGTGTTTTAGGGTTTCACGACCCTTTAAAAATCAGATTAATTCACATTAATTCACATTTACTTGAAACATTTAATTTCAGTTTTGCTTTTTTGTAGCTCAGCAATTTAAAATATAAAATGACAATCTCTCACCCCCCATAATCATGGGGGTTTCACCCCCACCTTCCCCATAATCATCTCTTCTCTGATTGGTTGGTTGGCCAAATCAAAGGTTACCATGGGCCAACTAGTTACCACGGGCCTAAGTTTGGGCATCTCTGCTCTAAAGCTTACCAATGCTGTGTTCATTTAATTAATAAATGCCAAAACACAGCAATACTGTGAGACAATAATACAATTGAACATGGCTGCTAGGTATTTTATTATTTCATATATAGGTCTGTGATTTAAAACTGCATTGTAAGTAGTCATTTATCCAGCTTTCAGTGTCACATGACCTTTTTAAAATCACTCTAATCAGGTGATTTGGTGCTCAAGAAACATGGCGTATTATCATCAATGCTGAAACATTAAAAAGAACAACATCTGACTGATATATAAATCATTTTAACATTACAAATGCATTTTTTCACCATGTAAAAATATTACTGATCTCAAACTTCTGAATAGTAATAAAGTTATGATCTTATATAATCTCTGATGAAAGTGCTTAAAATGACTTTACCTTATTTCAGCTATTTGTTTCTCAATTAATTCTATTTGCCTTTTCAATTGTTCTTTTTCCTCGCTCTCCACTCTATACAGTTTGGTGCTGAGATATTCCATCCTAAGAAAACACAGATCATGTCAAGCTTCTCACACATTCACATATTTAAATGCACAAAAAAAATCTTGCATTTCTACATGTCAAAATAATAAAACTAAAACTGAACAAACAGGGGTGTGTTTCGCAAAATATATATATATATATATATATATATATATATATATTTTAGGGGTGTGACAAGACACTTCACGAGATGAGATAAGACACGAGATTAGGTTCACGGGAACGAGATGAGACGAGATTTTTTTACACTATTTTTAAGAAATCATTTTTTATTCAGAAATATGTATTGCAAAACTATTTAGGTGCTTTTTTTAAAGTCAACTTGTATTGAATGTTATTTTACTTATATTTTAATGAATTATATGGAGTAAAGGGCATGCAAAACTGCTAAATATTTTGCTAATAGCCTATGTGAATGGAAAATCGTTTTTTGTAATTTTAAATATTAGTAAAATATTTAGTTTAACAACAAATACATGAATGGAAAATTTGTATTCAATTGAAAACCTTTTTTTTTTTAAATGTGGATGGTGTTTTATTCCTATTTTAATGAATTCTATGCCATAAAGAAAATGCAAACACTATATTTATCTATAAACTCCACTGACTGGATTCTCCCCTGTACAGTTTCACATGAGAAATCAAACTCCTTTCCACAAATTGAACTTAAAATAAAAATCATGTAATCATCTTTGGTATTTCATTTTTAATTTAACAAATCAGTTTCACTTTTATTCAGCAAGATTTCATTCATGCTCCCATGACTCACTGAAGTAATATGTGAACATTACGCGAAAATAAAGTAAGGACCGATAGAAGAGGGTTGTTTTAATGTACCCTGATACCGCACGCAAATTAAAAAAAAATCTGCTTTTCCCCGACAGTGATGATAAAGGCGGGTGTCTCGAGTCTCCAGGAGTTCAGTGAGTGTGTATGTCTGTGGTCCTTTACTCACTCAGTAGGTGCAGAGAATAGTGTCAAACAGCCGTGTGTGTATAGCTTATCCTGTCATAGAATGCATAAATTGCTAAATACTGAGATACTGACAGAGTAAAGCCTCTGCAAATAGCCTGCTACAAATGTGGAAAACGATTGCGCATGATTTAACAAACTGTTTCATTTACTTAAAATTTTGTTATTTTGTTCATGGCTGATAATTGAATATTAATCTGTCCTGCTGCCAGCCAATAGCTGCACTGCTGATTTTGTGGATCGATAGATCTGATAGATCTCAGATCAATTCATCCAGATATTTTAACCTGGTACACAAAATTGTTTGAAGAATGAAATTAGCCAGAGAAAAATTTTCTTGATTAAAATATCCAAGATCTGCCAAATCACATTATATTTTTTAAGTGAGGAATAAAAAACCTACCTCTAAACAACGCGGTTCGAACAATAATTGTGCCATTCAGAAAATTGAGTTTCTACAAGAATGTATCATTATATGGCAGTTAAGCATTGTTTGAGAAAACACACCCCAGGAAATTAATTAGATATTAATGTTCCGATGCCCTGCTTTTCCAAAACTTACTTGGATAGTTTAGGTTGCAGCATTCGTTTCATAGTGTCTCTAGCGACTGCATTGGTCAGCAAAGTCTTCTGCCAACCCTCCCCTGAAAGACACCACATTTTCAATTAATAAATAATCCTTAAGTTTCAGCTATCAAAAAAACAATAAAAAAAAAACAAGAATGCTGTATTAATACGTACATCTTTTAATTTTCAGATTATCAACAGGTATACTACCATGCTTCATCCTCTCTTTAGTTTCTTCATTAGCTGGAGGACCCTACAAACAAATCAAAAGAGTGATAGGAAAAAAAGGAAATGCATTACTTTAATGACATCACAATAACCTCCATATTCTTGGGGTCAGACACATAAACATACCAGACCGGTGAGTTTGTCTTTGAAGTAAGGCTTCAAGAAGTATCCTAGATATTGTTTCTGAGGAGGAACTCCTGGTACAGAGGAGATAGAATTGCCTGGGCCAGAGAGCTGAACCTCAATCTCTTTCTGTAGAAATGCAGTGAGATTTCAGATATTATAGTGTAATAATATAGTTAAATGGTATGAGGATGTTTATTGCATACCTGCTGCTGTTGATTTTCAATGAGCAGTTGTTCTAGCTCAGCTAGTTTCTCTTTTAGCACCTCCTGATAGACCAAATTCATTTGCAGACAAGTCTCCACATTTTGTGGAAGCTCTAAATCATCACCACTGTCTTCATTACTCTAATGAAGGTAGAACAGTTTTTAAACATTAACTTTAAAATTAAACAGCAAAATATAATGCATATATAGTAGTATGTACAATGTATACTAAAAAAAGCACAATAATGCATCAAGCAATAATGAAGGAACTCACAGAGTCAGTGTCATGATCGCTGTCTGTTAACAGAAAAAGAACAATAAAAGAGTAATTAACCAACAAACATGTTATTTAAACAGATGCAGTTATAACAGCAGACTCTAAAATATAACTGATTTCTCAGGTAATTCATCATATCGTCACCAAAATACTCATAAGGAGAAAAAACCCCATATGAATTAAGAGGATTAACCAAAATCTTCTGAAAGGCCACGATCAACTTATAAGATTGAAACCACATAACCTGATCCTAAACAGGTTTGTTCAACTCATTTTGTACAATAGGCCTCAAGTGTGGCTCAGTTTCTGCTCACATAAGCACTTTTTGTTTCTATGTTCATACACTGCCCACACTATACACAAATCCTTTACTTTGCTGATTTTGACTGAAATGTAATGATGTGCATCTTTTGTGAAGCTAAGTAAAGGTTTATTTATATAGCACCTTTCACAAACATTAAGTCACAAAAGTGCTTTACAATGAGAGAAAAACAAAAAACAGGTAAAAGAACATATCAATAAAAGAAAACATGTTAAAACAAGTTAAAAATCCAGGTACAAAAACACTAATAGCTTGACCAAAAAGAGGTGTCTCTAAATGCTTTTTAAAAAGTTCAACTGATCCCAGAGTTCTCAGTGCTATAGGGAGAGAGTTTCAGAGCCTTGGGGCCACAACACAGAAGGCATGGCAATTAAATAAAATAATTTTTATTTAATTTTTAATTTTTTATTTTATTTAATTGAAGCAGCAAATGATCTGTTCATTAGATTACGAAATTGGGTATCTTCAAAAGACATTTATATTGAACTGACTGATTAATTTTCTGACGTCTTCAACATTTTCTGATGTTTTAAGTGAATACACTTTTAATGTAATGAATGAATTTTCATCTTGAGATGAACTACACCTTTAAAAACAACAACCCACTAAAGTGGCCACTGAGAACATGTATTATTATGTATTATTTTATCTTAATTATTGAAAAACCCTGTTAATAAAAATAATATAATAATTACAGTACCTTGCAAGACATTTTCCAGATTAGCATCAGCACCAAGTGCATTTTCTAACTCCTCAATCTCTCTCTGAATCCGCTGACGCTCTGTCTCCAAGTCATCACGCTCCTAAAAAAATGGCAAGTAATGAAATACTGAAAGAAATTATGTACAATAAACTGTACATTATTTACTAATAAGAACTTTTGCAGCATGTATTAATCATAGTGAAACAATTTACTTATGCATAATTAGGCCAAAGTTGTGTTTGTTAACATTAGTTACTACACAGCTCTCTGGAATACTCAATTCTGATTGATCAGCCTCGATATTCCAAGGTTTGTTATCCTGCTAAATAACGCAGACTCATCCGGGTGCTTAAAATCACCTTGTCAGTAAAAACATACAAATCTATATACTTATATCCACATTCATATGTATCTGCTTGTCAGGCTGCAGCTATTGACTGTTTGGCACCATATTGTAACTGAATAATACACAAGTTGGTGTACAATACACTATTACAGCTCAGAACAATGTTTGAAATGAACATCTGTTAATATTAATTTAACAAATTGCTTTTGTAGTTGGCTTTAGTTAAATTGACATTGGCTTTAGTTAAATTAACTAATGGAGCCTTTCTGTACGGACTTAACAAACAAAAGGCCCATGAATAGTCACAGAATCTTCAATGTCGTAGGCCAGATTTGCCTATGAAAAAATAATTGTTGAAAAACAAATTGCCAAATTAAGTCTTCAAGCATCTGGTCTTTTTTAAAATATAAAATAAGCATACATTTTTAAAAATAAAATGTTGAAAATTTTAAATAAAAAATAATTGTTAACTGTATTTTGAAATGCCCACGATATCAATATTATGCAGGATCATGATCACGATATATTGACTATCTGCATACCGTTGAAGTCAAAATTATTAGCCCCCCTTGTTTATTCCCCCCCAATTTCTGTTTAACGGAGAGAAGATTTTTTTTTTTTACATATTTCTAAACATAATAGTTTTTATAATTTATTTCTAATAACTGAGTTATTTATATGACAGTAAATAATATTTGACTGTATAGTTTTCAAAACACTTCTATACAGCTTAAAGTGACATTTAAAGGCTTAACTAGGTTAATTAGGTTAATCGGGCAGGATAGGGTAATGATGGTTTGTTCTGTAGAGCAGTATTTTCCAACCCTGTTCCTGAAGGCACACCAACAGTACACATTTTCAACCTCTCCCTAATCAAACACACCTGAATCAACTTATCATAACATCAGAAGAGACTCCAACACCTGAAGTTAATGGGTCAGAAAAGGGAGACATCCAAAATATGTACTGTTGGTGTGCCTCCAGGAACAGGGTTGGGAAACACTGCTGTAGACAATCGAGAAAAATTATAGCTTAAAGGGGCTAGTCATTTTGACCCGAAAATGGTTTTAAAAAATTAAAAACAGCTTTTATTCTAGCTGAAATAAAACAAATAAGACTTAAAAAAAATATTATCAGACATGCTGTGAAATTTTCCTGGCTCTGTAAAACATTATTTGGGAAATATTAAAAAAAAGAAAAAAAAAATCAAAAGGGGGGGAGGGGGGCTAATAATTCTGACTTCAACTGCATGTCTAATTTCTTACATGTGGTAAACATTCACGGTATAATAATTAGGCAGGTATTTGGATTCTTACCACTCTTTCAACCGTTGGTTCACTGTCATCAGATTCATAATCTGTCAAGGAAACGTTATATTCAATTTACATAAAGCACAATCCAAAAACATTTTGACAAGTGAAATTTCATGATTTTATAATGATTTAAATTAAATTATTAATTAAACCATCAACAGAGTATCTCTAAATCCAAGCAGTTTACCTACAACCAATACAGAATATGTGGCCTTTATATGAGTGTTAATCCACTGGGATCCATAGTTATGAAATCACTCACCACTGCTGTTGTCGGATGACAGTTGGTCTGCGATGCTGCTGTCTGCACCTAAAGTACTCTCAAGAGCCAAAATCTCCTGCTGTATTTTATCCCTCTGTGCTATTAAGTCGTCAGATGCCATTTTTGGACAAGATGAAACCTGAAAACTTAGCAACGGTTAATGATTTTGACCAATGCACACTTTGCAAATGCAATCATCACTCATCTGCAGAGGTGTTAAGCACTTGAGAAACTTTGCTTTAATATAATTTTAAATATGTTATATTTCACAGGTCTAAAAGTTTCATATTTAAAAAGAAAGTCTTTAGAAATACAGAAACTGCTCTACAGCTAAATTTAGTGTAGTTTTTCTGAATTTCTATCATTTTTAATCTAATCTGCCTCACATCACAGAATGTATTGCAATGCTTTTTATTTGTAACCATCACTTAAGATGGACTACAGCTGAATTAAATATTAAATATGCTACATTTATATCAAAACATTGAGTTAACATTTACTGGAGGCATTTTTGAACTGGGTGGTTGGAAAAAAAGCTAGGGGGTTACTGGAAATGTTCAGGGAAAAATAATTAAAACTGTGAAAATAAAGACAAACAATAAAACACCTTATAAAAAGATATGATAATAAATAAATGCACAATACTATACAAGTAAATTATCCAAAATCTAATTAAATAAATACTATACTAGAATTATATATATATATATATATATATATATATATATATATATATATATATATATATATATATATATACATGAGCAATTCCAGCGTTATGGGTCTAACATTTGCAGTAAAAACTCAAATTGACATACAAAGTATATGTTAACATTATATTGAAACATCTGTTTATATTTACCAGAACAGCTAACCACAGAGTTAAGGGATAAAAAAATATATATATCAATCTTTAAACATGTTTTGTACTTTTAATGAGGAAAATAAACATGCGTTATGGATGTGACCAAAAAAGTATGTAAGTTTGCAGTATACAACTACTTTAAAAAAAATCTGTGAATTAAACTGCACAACCCCCAAAAATAATGCTAATCATAAGGATAAGAGTTGGCTCTCTACAGAACAAACATGATTTTTGCATTTATGATAAAAAAGCTTTGTTATGGATGTGACAGCGATGCGTTATGGATGTGACAGATGTGAAATTGCCATTCGTGTGACTTTGGTAAATCAAATAAAATTGTTTAAAATCATTGACAGAGACATTTATGAGTGTTTCTAAAGTACTGTAAAATACCTGCTTACACACACACACACACACACACAAAACGTAGAATCGGTTTCAGTATTTTGGTGAAAACTGAATTTTTTTCACGACAAGGTTGATATTTGAATGGAATTGCTCATATATATATATATATATATATATATATATATATATATATATATATATATATATATATATATATATATATATTACACACATTAGAAACTAAAGATTTTCTAAAGAAGTATTTAAAACCCATTTATAATAGTTCATCACAGTATAGTTTGGTTTTATGTACAAAACAAACTTTTACCTTTTACATTTTCAGGTCACATTTGGGCATCTGTGAAAGACTGAAAATCCGTCCCATAGGTTACCTGAAGAATCTGCCTTTAAGCCTAAAGAACCAAAGCATTAAAACACAGTTCCTGAGTGTTCGGCAGCATCAACTAAACATACACACGAAACTGTTCAATTGGCTGTCATTGCAGTGTACTTACATTAGCCTTTCGTTAAAACATCACTCTGCAGCTCTTCTGTAACACAAACCTGCAGCATCACTTCACGCGTTTCTCACTCAAATCTTTCTCTAACTTATATACACATCAAAACAGAGCGCACATGGGAGGGTTGTAAACTACAATTGAACTTATTCAAATTAAATCGAAGTGCTACTTTTAATGGTTGATTACAAATATGAATAATATTTCTACAAACCAATAACTCTATACCTTGATAAAACTATTGTACGTTTCTTGTACGTCAAGTGTGTACAACCATGAATCGCGCGATAAGTGCGTCATGTTCACTGACACTTCATAATAAAAGTCCCATCTTATGTCAAAATATCACGTTTTGTTTGAGTTCTTAGAAACATTCGCTATGTTGTTAAATTTCACTACAACTTTTGTATCACAAACAATTTTCAGTATTTTTTTTTTAAACAAGAATCGTTTAATTACATAATAAAAGAAAACAGTCAACGGTGTGGAACTCCATTTCAGTCTGTTTCACAGCAAGACTTTTAAAATAAATATAATACAATCAGAGATAGCTCAGTTATAAGCATGTTGCTTAATTTTTACATGTAAATATCGCTTAGGCTGAATATTCAATCATATTTTGCTGTATGTTTAATCATATACTGGAGGTGGTGTGGCTATTGATGTAGCGCATTTTATCGTGGATGACCATACAACCAAACATTCACTATCATGTGGGGGGTCTACATGATAGTGAATGTTTGGTTGTATGGTCATCCACGATAAAATGCGCTACATCAATAAACATTGCATTACATAACATATTTTGCAAATTTACATTTAAGAAGAGATTTTTATATTATTAAGATTTTTTTACTTGCATTTAATTAATCACTTTGGTACATTTTTATTTATACAGAGACTCATCTTTCCAACTCAAATTCGCCACCAATTTAATCTAAAAAAATTTGTTAATATAATAATAGAAGATATTTAGAAGTTTAGCATGTAAATTGTTAGCTTTATATACAATTTATAACTAATTGTTGGATTCACAAATAATAACAGGACCATATGATTAAAATAAAGATCTTTATTGGGTCAATAAAGAGAAGAGCATTACAAATATAAGGCACTTAATGAAGTTGATTAGTTAAATCTTTTAAAATAAACAAAGATTTTACATAAAATGGCAGAAATAAAAAAAACATGTATATACTCAATATATATATATACTCATATACTCAAGAAAATGTTCCAAATAATGTGTAATAGAATCTAAAGAATGGATTAACTTTACTCGCTGTTTAAACAAAAGTGCAAAACATTTTTGAAAATATTTTTTATCATAAATCTGAGAATTCAAGGCACTATTCGGTACGTATCTGTGTGATTAAGCTCATAATATAGAGCTTAATTTGGTCATAATGTCATAAAACCTAAACATGATACCAATAAAGTGGAAACAAACAGTGGAATACCACAGTACAGTGATTCTATAGTGTAAATAACATGATGTTTACATGTTATGGAAACTTTTCACATCAATCATGAATCTCTGTGATCTTGTCAATGGATGACAATAACTGAGACACTAAACAAAAAGTCTCTCTTCCAGTCAGCAGCTGCCTGCAAACACACACAACACATTCAGTGAAATAACGTATCAATTTGACTCATTCACATTTGTGATGTAACTGTGAAAAGATTGAAATGTCATAGTTAACCATACTTGATAGAGATCTCTGCATCTTGAGCTGCTTTGTTGAGGTATTCAGAGGCCACTTGAGCATTGTGTCTCATTGTGGCTAAGGCTGCCGTTTCTCCACGTCTAAGCCTTTCGTTTTCACTTTTATAGTCTTCAAGCTGGCCCTGAGAGGAAAAAACGTTCAAATCAATGGCAGAGTTTTGCACAATATTTACAAATTAACAAAAGTTAAAAGATCATTTTGATCGCAAACGCACACACAATTCACAAACATAAACAGCAGTGGCAAGGTTAGCAATTATTTTATAGTTGCTCGTATGAGAATGTATTTTGTAATACAGAAGTATTGATTTTTTTGAGAATGTTCAATACTTTGGATATTAGATAAATATTGAAGCTAGAACAACATTAAATTGTAGTAAACACTAGTCGATGTGCTTTGTTATGATAATTTATGAAAATAACATGATGAGAAATGCTACTTTTTATAGTATTTATAGTTTTAAAATATAAACTTACAAAAGACACCAGAAACCTTGATTTACAGTTACAAAACACTTACATTACAAAAGAGAGTGAACAGCAGTATACACTTACCAGCCACTTTATAAGGTACACCTGTTCAACTGCTCGTTAATGCAAACAAATTTCTAGTCAGCCAATCACATGGCAGCCACTCAATGCAATTAGGCATGTAGACATGGTCAAGACGATCTGCTGCAGTTCAAACCGAGCATCAAAATGGGGAAGAAAGGTGATTTTGAACGTGGTATGGTTGTTGGTGCCGGACAGGCTGGTCTGAGTATTTGAGAAACTGCTGATCTACTAGGATTTTCATGCAAAACAATCTCTAGGGTTTACAGAAACTGGTCAGAAAAAGAAAAACATATCCAGTAAGCGGCAGTTCAAGGCAAATGGCTTGTTGATGTCAGAGGAGAATGGCCAGACTGGTCCCAGATGATAGAAAGGCAACAGTAACTCAAATAACCGCTCGTTACAACCGAGGCATGCAGAAGAGCATCTCTGAACGCACAACACGTCCAACCTTGAGGCAGATGGGCTACAGCAGCAGAAGACTACACCGGGTGACACTCCTGTCAGCTAAGAACAGGAAACTGAGACTACAATTCACACAGGCTGACCAAAATTGGACAATAGAAGATTGGACAAACATTGCCTGGTCTGATGAGTCTCGATTTCTGCTGCGATAGACAGACTGTAGGGTCAGGATTTGGCATCAACAACATGAAAACATGGATCCATCCGGCCTTGTATCAACGTTTCAGGCTTGTGGTGGAGGTTTAATAGTGTGGGGGATACTTTCTTGGCACACTTTTGGGATCTTCTGATGGCTACTTCCAGCAGGATAACGCATGTCATAAAGAATCATCTCAGACTGGTGAACATAACAATGAGTTCACAGTACTCAAATGGCCTCCACAGTCACCAGATCATAATCCAAAAGAGCACCTTTGGGATGTGGTGCAACAGGAGATTCACATCATGGATGTGCAGCTGAAAAATCTGCAGTGATGCTGTGTGATGCTATCAGGTCAATATGGACCAAAATCTCTAAGGAATATTTCCAGTACCTTGTTAAATCTATGGCAAGAAGGATTAAGACAGTTCTGAAGGCAAAACGGGGTCCAACCCGGTACTAGTAAGATGTACCTTATAAAGTGGCAGGTGAGTGTATATTCATTTATGCTTGTGCATATGAAAAGGAATCAAACCTGGAGTTTTAGCATCTCTTGTTTCATTTTTGAAATATTATTTTCAGCCTTTACTGCCCGCTTCTGTATTGGATAAAGCAGAATTAATTTATTGAATGCATTTAAAAAACATTTAAATCAAACAAAATAAGGTAACACTTACAATAAGGCTTTATTAGTTGATGTCAGTTAATGCATTTACTAATGTGAACAAACAATGAACAATACATTTATTACAGTATTTGTTCACGCTAGTTAATGTTAGTTAAAGGGCACCTATGGTGAAAAATCTACTTTTCAAGCTGTTTGGACAGACATATGTGCAGGTATAGTGTATAGACCGTCATATTGGGGTGAAATAAACTCACCCAGTTCTTTTTTTTTTTCAATTTAACAACATAAAAACGGTGGACCAATTGGAGCGGTTTTCAGATCGACCGCAACTTTACGTAGGAGTGCGGTCCCCCCGCCCACCGAATTGATTGACAGCTGCGAGTATTAACATATCCCGGTAGTCACGTGTATAATCATATCAACAAGACCAGACGTGCACAAAGCAATCAGGAATAAAAGGTCTGTTCAGTTCGCTAGGACCATCAATCATCATCAAATGTGACCAAGAGGAAGTTTTACAAGTTTAACATGTTTTAAAACAGTGCATATGTGTAATGAATTACAGCGATTTACTTCAGCTTTACTTCATCAGCACAGCCGCGTGTCAGAACAATTATAAAGGAAGGGGCTTTAATCCCGGTTTGTGGATGTTAAATCAGGTTTATTTTGTACATTAACATAACAGATATCCATACAGCAGTGGATATTAACCTGTATCCTGTCACATTTGCGTGCAAAAAGAGTGCAAAGCTAAACGCGCGCTCTGTCTGTCTGTCTGTGTGCGTCTGCTGCGGTGTGTGTGTATCTTTGTGTGTGTGTGCGCACGTGAACTTTGGTAACGACATTGTGTGTGACTCATCGATGCAACTGCACAACAAATACTCATTGGTAAAGTTCTTACTGTAGTATTTCTCACAAACGCTACGTGAGATCTGCTTCCTTTAAGTCTGTCTGTTGTCTGACGCAGCCGAGGGAGGAGATTAAGGCACGCAGAAAGGCACGAAGAAACGGTGGGCGGGGAGGACTAGCCTTAAAGGTGCAGTACGACAAAACAGCCCCCTAGTGCAAAAATGTATAAAATAGAATCTTGTAAAAGGTATAATAAAAAATCTGATGGGTGTGTTGAGCTGAAACTTTACAGACACATTCTGGAGACGCAAAACACTTATATTCAATCTGAAAAAAGGGCTAACCTAGGTGCCCTTTAATAAAACGCAGTTGTTCATAGTTCATTACCTCACAGTGTGTTAACTAATGTTAACAAGCATGAATTTGGATATTAATAACGCATTAGTAAATGTTGAACTATGATTAATACATGATGTATGAGCATTGCTCATACTTAGTTCATGTTAGCAAATGCATTAACTAATGAAACCTTATAGCAAAGTGTGATAAATAAAACAGTATCCTGATCGAATAAACATTAATTATAAAGACTTGCACGATACCGTCATTAGCTGAAGGTTTTGTTCTACCGACTGCACCATTGTTTCCAAATCATTCGCCTCTTTCTCCTCCTGTAACTTCTTATTGTGCATCTCATCTGTGAGCTGTTTGATCCTATTCAAAATTGGATAGACTGTGCATTAGAAATCATATAGAAAAAAAGCACAACGGCAACATACTGATCAGGGCTCAACAATAAGAACTTCCTGAAAGCCCGGGGCCAGCATTCAAGATGCTCTGGACAGTAGATAGGATGGGCCAGTGCTGCCTTGTTTTGTTTTGTTTGTCTGCGACTGTTTGTCAATTGCGTGCAAATACAGTCTTAGAATCGAGAAACAGTTTGTGCTTTTAAGCCTTTAAATGCTACTTTCTCTGTGATGACGTAAACACCATGCTGCTTTTCATTTTCTCTTATCTGATTGGATGTTGTAAGCACTTTGCTATTTCCGCAAACCGTTAACAACCAGTAGAGGGAAGACACAGAAACATGGCCGCAACTTCAAATTATGAGGCTAAATGAAAACATCTGTTTCTAAACATCCTGGAAGCAGACATTTATGTGGGTACAACACGACAAAAAATGAAGTTATGTTTTGCACAGTTTGCCGTCAGTTTGGCAAGTCAGCCACCTTTTGTTAAATAATTTAGAACTGCAATAAAATACCTGTACATTGTCCATACTGCTCTTTTTGTTTGCATAACACTTTGAATTTTGCTTATTATATATTTATTAACATTTTTAAAATATTTAAATTCTAGATTTACAGACGTTATTTTTGACACATTATTTAAAATATGTGTTTTTTTAAGTTGGGCCAATGAAAATTTTGTAAATCTGAAAAGTAAAAATCTGAACCACTGGCCTGATTGGGCCAGTAGGAAAAAAATTCTTGGCATTGAACCCTGCTTATTAGCTCAAAATAATTAATGACATCAATTTACATCCAGCAATATAACATTATAGCTTACCTTCTGGAGTCAGTTTCCGACATTCTAACTAGTTCTTTGACTTGCTTTCTGAGAAGGGAATTTTCTTCTTTGAGCTGAAGCAGAATACAAACACAGCAAAAAAATAAATAAATAAAATGACAGAGACTTTTATTTTGAAATGCAGAACTGATTACAATTTAACAAAAGCGAACAAACAGTTGGTTAATGTACTGTGTATGGGTGAAAGATGAAAAGAGGTTTTCGTGCTGTAAAAACAACAACTTTAAGATGGCTTTATATTTATTTTTCCAAAGGACCCTTTTCACAAGACTGTTATGACGCGTTTAATGGTCATCAGAATTTTAAATCTTTGAAAGTTTTTAATATTTCGATTTTTTTTAAAACATAACGTTATATGATAAATATTACATGCATTTATGAATGTATGACATCATCTTTGTGTCAAATTACAAAAAACGAATGTCAGCTTATGCGAGGTGTTCCTAATGCAGCGTCTATGGGGCTGAGAGTAAATTTGACATTGTTCTCTCTTCTGGTTGACGTCAGCAGTCTCACCCTATTTTCCCTTTTTCTGAAAGTCTTGATAACACCATTGTGGAGTTTTTCTTTTATTTCTTCAGCAAATAGGATTGTAAAAATATTATTTGTTGTCCTCTCCCATTCACTGTGCTCAGATTTTACCAACTATGATGACTTCTGCTACTGAGAAATCCGGAAATGTGGAAAGGCTCGATATGCAAGCATGTGCATATCTTGATAATTATTTTCCATATTGAACGGTACCAATATATATTAATTTAAGTTGTTAATGCTTCAGATTTAAAAGAGTAGCCCAACAATGACTGAAGCCACAAAAATTTGAGAATCCATTAAATGACATAACATATTTTTGGCCACTGAAAATTCTATACATCTCTAATATGATGAAGAGCCTTTATTTGTCACAACACTGTAACATACAGCGAAACTGGACCCCTCCAACCATGCACAAACATCACCCATTTCAGGGGAAGACAGGTCATGCGAGACAGACTAGAAAGCATAGAAAAATAGAAAATACATTAGGGGGGGAAAAAGGAGAAAAAAGTACCTGTCCCAGTCTATCCTTAAAGCAGGACAACATCAACACACTTTTATACTCACCGGCCACATTATTAGGTACACCTTACAAGTACCAAGTTGGACTCCCTTTTGCCTTCAGAACTGCCTTAATCCTTCATGGCATAGATTCCACAAGGTACTGGAAATATTCTTCAGAGATTTTGGTCCATACTGACATAATAGCATCATGCAGTTGCAACAGATTTGTCGGCTGCACATACATGATGCGAATCTCCCATCACATCCCAAAGGTGCTCTATTAAATTGAGATCTGATGACTGTGACATTAGAAGATGGGTACACTGTGGTCATAAAGGATAGACATGGTCAGCAACAATACTCAGGTAGGCTATCGTGTTGACATGATGCATAATTGGTACTAATGGGACCAGAGTGTGCCAAGAAAATATCCCCCACACCATTACACCACCACTACCAGCCTGAACTGTTGATACAAGGGAGGATGGATCCATGCTTTCATGTTGTTGACGCCAAATTTTGACCCTACCATCCGAATGTCACAGCAGAAATCGAGACTCATCAGAGCAGCTAACGTTTTTCCAATCTTCTATTATCCAATTTTGGTGAGCCTGTGCGAATTGTAGCCTCAGTTTCCTGTTCTTAGCTGACAGGAGTGGCACCCGGTGTGATCTTCTGCTGCTGTAGCCCATCCGCCTCAAGGTTGGACGTGTTGTGTGTTCAGAGATGCTCTTCTGCATACCTCGGTTGTAACAAGTGGTTATGTGATTTACTGTTGCCTTTCTATCAGCTGGAACCAGTCTGGCCATTCTCCTCTGACCTCTGGCATCAACACGGCATTTGCACCCACAGAACTGCCGCTCACTGGATATTTTCTCTTTTTTGGACCATTCTCTGTAAACCCTAGAGATGGTTGTGCGTGAAAATCCCAGTAGATCAGCAGTTTCTGAAATATTCAGACCAGCCAGTCTGACACCAACAACCATGCCATGTTCAAAGTCACTTAAATCACCTTTCTTCCCCATTCTGATGCCCGGTTTGAACTGCAGCAGATCTTCTTGACCATGTCTACATGCCTAAATGCTATTAGTTGCTGCCAAGGGATTGACTAATTAGAAATTTTATCGTGATTTGATTTAATATTGTTTATTGGCCCAGCCCTAATTTTTTTATTTTCACGAATGTTATTTGAAAAATTAAAGCACATTTGTCTTTGTAGTATAATTTATATATGCAGTTGAAGTCAAAATTATTCACCCTTCTGTGAATTTTTTTTTCTTCAAATATTTCCCAAATGATGTCAATAATAGCAGTTTTTAATTTATTTAAAACCATTTACGGTCAATATTAAAAGCAACCCTAAACAATATATTTTAAATTGTCATCAAACCATCATTATACAATGATTTGCCTAATTACCCTAACTTGCCTAATTATCCTAGTTAAGCCTTTAAATGTCACTTTAAGCTGAATACTAGTATCAAGAAAAATATCTAGTAAAATAATATAAAGATAAAATAAATCAGTTATTAGAAATGAGTTATTAAAACTATTATGTTTAAAAATGTGTTCTTCTTTTTGTTAAACAGAAATTGGGGAAAAATAAATCTGGAGGGGCCAATAATTCTATCGTCATATATTAAATTAAGATTTTTTATTATTTCATTTGAGATATTTCATCTTTGACCCAAAAACATACCTGCTGGAGATTCTTTGTGCCATTTTCAGCATTGCCCCTCTTATGATGCAAGGAAATATCAATCACTGAAGTCTCTTCATCCCCCTCATAGCTTCCTGTGCTGATTCTGGATAAGTGCTTTTTTGGCAGGAAGTCAGACTGACCCAGTTCCCATTCAGCCGCTTCTCTCTCATCACTGCACAGAGATGACTGCTCAGAGTAAGCACTGATGTCTGACGCCCCACATAGGTCAAAGTCAGGAGAACCTTCAATGGCTGACAGATGGTGACTTTCTATCCATGTCTCCTCGGTTTCACTTTCAGAAGGCTGACAGAGTGCAGAGGGATCAGTAAAGAAAGGACCCTTGGTAGCAAAGTCTATAGAGGTGTTATAGTCCTGCTCGACTGAGCATGCACCACTGTACACCTATGGAGGAAATCAAACATTTATGAAACATTATTTTCTTTTTTCTGTGTAATTATTTCAACTCAAGACACAAAAAGATAAGCATATATAGTGTGTGATATACAGTTTTTAATGTGTGTGTGTGTGAATGTATATACACATTAGGGTTGCACGGTTTACCTGTAGTTTGTAAACGGTAGTATCGTCATTAACAGTTCTACAATATGTTGCATGTGGAAAAGGTACTAAAATGCTCACTCATTTGTGCGAGCAAATAATCAATAGACCACTTTATTTTACTTTCATTTTAACTGTCTGCATATTGGTCATAGTTTGCTGCAGTCAGGACAGATAGTATGGCGTGATCAATTATTTTATTTATTTTATTATTATTATTATTATTATTATTATTATTGCAATAACAACAAAAGAGTCACAGTATATTCAAAAAAGCAGGGAAAGTCTGTACAAATAATACATTTTCATTAAATGTATTAAATTAAATTTAAGTATTATGACATAAAATATAGTATTTCTGACAATTTGCTTTATTTTATAGATTTGAGTTATGAATTAATACAGTATTGCGATACTACTTAGTTTCGTGATACTTCAGCTGGTATAGTATCGTGGCCTGAATTTATGGTATCGTGAAAACCCTAATACACACATATGCAATCAAGCTCTTACAGTTTTTGTTCAATTGTAAATAAAAAAAATCTACAATGATGTCTCTTGTACATCTTATTAATAATCTTTTTATGGAAGCATAGGCTTCTTCCAAAACATAATAAGTGATTATGTTTTGGGAGAAGCCTATGTTTCTATCCAAAGAAGCAAATTAAATTTATGCGCAAAACTGTAATACCGCATATAAGACGTGTGAATAAAGCAGTGTTTCCATCTAAGTAGTCAAAGAGAACAAAATCGTCACTTCCTGATTAACTGGCGCCAAATATCAAAAGTAAAAATGGAATTTGCTGCGGTAGAAGCTGCGTCAATCTTTTCTTCATTTAATAAATTACTTGTGCCTCAGAATACACACAATGAACGCGTGGTGGCATTTGAAGGCGCCAGATGCTGAGCACAGATGCTCTTGACAATTCTGGAGGTCATTAATAATATAATAACACTAATACTGAAATGATTAAAGCGTTTTAGAATGACCAAAAAAACATTTCAGATGTTTTACAATGTGCTCAGCCTGCTGGTTTGTCCATTCACACACATTTTTTTCATCACATGATCTCTTATAACAAAATCACATGACCTTTTTAATGCGCATACTGAAATTTGTTCAGTAAAAGTGTTTTCATCATAGTTTATGCACATCTTTGCTTATCGAATAAAAAGTTTATCCTATTCAGTTATGCGCATACTTTTTTATGCACATTTTCACAATTTATGCACATCTTGGCATTTCTATCAACCATCTTTTATGCACATATCCAAAATGCACTTCCATGCATTTCCAGTCAAAAAATAAAAGAAAGAAAACTTGCTGGTTTAAAAAAAGTAACTCAGTAAAAAGTCAGAATTTTCCAGGGGTAATAAAAATTTTAGGCTTGCTGTATATATAGTTATTTTTTTGTACATTAATCCCTATTAATTCATGTACATTACATATCACAGTGCAGCCCTAAAATACTAATTAATTATTGTAATTTTAAATCTTGATGCTTATTGTCCCACACCCTCCTTGCATTTGTCAACTTGTAAAAGTTAGATGCAGACACCAAAATGGAACATCTCTGACCCATTTACATAAATATGTCTTAATTGTTTATGAAGGTATAGACCACCTAATGACTGTCAGTATTTACTGTACCTTATGTGGTAAAGTCTAGATAGGATACAGCTACAGATACGCACATCAATATAGCATCATTTTTGTGACACTGTATAACAATAATTCATATTTTACATTACTGTGGCGCTTGGATTTAGGGTTGGGGTAGACATAAAAAAAATACAATTTATTGGGTAATTTAATAAATAATTCTCGTGGTTAATCAGCTATACCAATACAGAAGACTCCAGATCAAGATCTGTTTTTACATTATTGTGATGGTTGGGTTTAGGATTGATGTAGGGGTAGACATTAATAAAATACAATTAATGGGAAATTTAATAAATAATATAAATATTTCTCATGGTTAATCAGCTATACTAATAGAGAAGACTCTAGATCCAAATCTGTTTTTACATCACTGTGATTGGTTGGGTTTAGGGTTGGGTAGCCATTAATAAAATACAATTAATGAGAAATTTTATAAATAATATAAATATTTCTCATGGTTAATCAGCTATGACTTTGACTATACTAATAGAGAAGACTCCAGATCCAGATCTGTTTTTACATTACTGTGATTGGTTGGGTCTAGGGTTGGGGTAGGGTAGCCATTAATAAAATACAATTAATGAGAAATTTTATAAATAATATAAATATTTCTCATGGTTAATCAGCTATGACTTTGACTATACTAATAGAGAAGACTCCAGATCCAGATCTGTTTTTACATTACTGTGATTGGTTGGGTTTAGGGTTGGGGTAGGGTAGCCATTAATAAAATACAATTAATGAGAAATTTAATAAATAATATAAACAATTCTCGGTATCTGATCTAGCAACAACCACCTTATGCTGTCCCAAACCTGTACAACATTTTGCATCCTGTACAACACAGAAGAAATTTAGAATATTGAAAAAAATTAAGAAAACAATAAATATGTGTAGGGTTTGAATTATTACAAGGATGAGAAAATAATACTTAAAATGTAATTATTACTTTTGTGTAGGTTAAGTTTATGCAGGAAGTGTATTTAAAAGAAAATAAAGGCATACAAATGACATGTCTGGTCTTTCTGAAGTACTCTGAAAAACACATTCACTTTATTCAGCAACATTATGCATGCAAATTCTAACTATATTAATTGATGTACAGAACTGAATATTTATACTAGAGCTGAACAACACTGGGAAAAACTGACATTGCAATATTTTTTTCAGCGATCTACACATTGAGAAATTGTGTATAATTTTACCAGATGACTTGAATGGAATTATTGGGAAAAATTCTTTATTTTGGAGTAACTGGGATCATTTTGTAGAGCACTTCCATAAACTATAATAAACCAAGAACAATTCTTCTGAATTCCGATTCTAGCAGTATTCTGGTACACAGCCAAATGCAACACAGTATATATACATAAATAAAATTAATCTTTTTTAAAAGTTACAAACATTAAAATTCATAATGCTGTAATGCTTGAACTAGCTTAAAACGAAAACATGGGCCTTAAGAAACCATGCAAATGCTTACATTTTTGGTGACATTGCGGAGTCACTGCAAAATGTAAACATAAATCACGTGTGGCTACTGGTCAACTACGTATAACCCTGATTCTACATTGAAAATCCTGCGATATGACTATTGCGATATCAATGCTGAAATGATATATTGAGCAGCCCTAATGTATACTTTAAAAACCGTCATAAACACTACCGGTCAAAAGTTTGGGGTCAGTAGGATTTTAAAATGTTTTGAAACAAGCTTATCCTGCTCACCAAGGCTGCAGTTATTTAATTAAAAATACAGTACAAAGTGTGAAATTGTGAAATGTTAATGCACTATAAAACACCTGTTCAAAAGTAGTTTATAGTTTCATTTAATTATTTATTACAGTGATTTTGAAGATGAATTTTCAGCTTCATTACTGCAGTCTTTATTCACAAGACCCTTCAGAAAGCACTCTAATATTAATTTTTATTATTTTTTTGTTGTTATTATTAATGTTATTATTATTAAACTAATAGTAATAATAACAATAATGACTGGAATAATAAATTTCATTTGAAACTACATACAATAAGAAGGCAGTTATTTAAAATTGTAATAAATATTAAATTTATATTTAAATATTTAATTTATCTGTACTTTTAATAAATGCCACCTCGATGAACAGAATAATTTTCATCAAAAAATTAAAAATCATGAAAAAAATAAAACTGACCCCAAACTTTTAATGTGTATTTTTTTTTTTTTTTTTTTTTTTGGCAAGACTACTGAAGTCAAAAAGAAATAGCTATTGACTACCTAAACATCTAAGATACACATTTCCCTCACATATTTATATATAGCCAACTTAAAATCTCTCAACTAACAGTAACTCTGGGATGAAATTGTTCCTCACCTCTGTGGCTTCTGTGGAACATGGCTGCTGGTTTTTGTTTCTGATAAACTCCTTGAAAGAAAATGGATTCAGCTCATCTTGCTTTGGCTCATCTGAAAATACATTTGTACGTTAAAAACAAATATCATATGCAGAAATAGTCTAAATGAATTCTGTAGAGTTGTGCCTATAGAAAACACAGAGAGACGGCTAGTGCTTGATCATGTTGCATTATAGCAAGAGTAAAATAAAAGCAGTGTTAGAGGTACCATCTTCAATGATGAGCTTTTTCGACTTGTGTTTGGACATGTTAACTTGACCAGAGACGTAAACTTGCTTAACCCGCAGACTTTAAGTGCTAAATAACAGAGATAAACATTACACAGTGTGCAAAAGAGGCAAGCGATGAAGTATTTCAAGCAAACGGTTTAGTTATTCGTAGTCAATGTCAAACATTTTTGTCATAAACAACAAATCATTATTGTATTATGAAATAGCAACATCACAACTGTCATGTCTCTTCTTCGGTTTGGCCGAAAAGAACAGTTACAGCAAACACGGTCAGCATCGCCATCTATTGACGTGGAAGAAGTATGTCTGATGATGGAAAAATGCTGACCTCTGCATTATAAATGTCAAATACATTTAATATGGTCATATTTTCTATAAACATATTCTGGTGTTTTTTTTATCTCTTGTGCTTTTACACGGAATAATAATAGCTGGTTGCTGGTTTAAGTCCCGGCTGGGTCAGTTGGCATTTTTGTGTGGAGTTTGCATGTTCTCCCTGTGTTAGTGTGGGTTTCCTCCGGGTGGTCCCGTTTCCCCCACAGTCCGCTATAGCACATATGCGCTATAAGTAAACTGAATAAACTAAATTGGCCATAGTGTATGAGTATAAATGTGAGAGTGTATGGGTTTTTTCAGTACTGGGATGCGGCTGGAAGGGCATCCGCTGTGTAAAACTCATGCTGGATAAGTTGGCGGTTCATTCCACTGTAGTGACCGCTGATGAATAAAGAGACTAAGCTGAAGGAAAATTAATAAACGAATGAATGATTGTTGCGATGTCAGTTGTTAAACATGCAAACCTGAATTTGAACAAATTCAAACCCTAATACATTTTCTTTTATAACACAGAGACTTACAATTCCAAAAGAATTATAATTTTACAGGAATGCAAATAACATAGGTTAAATTATTATGCACATGTCAGATTAAATTAGTTTAAGTAGTCAAGTCAAGTAGGCTTTTGTCATTTTAACCATATACAGTTAGTACACAGTGAATCGAAACAACTTTTCTTCAAGGACCAAGACAACATAAAATTAGCCTAACAACATAAATTACTAACTAAGAAACCTAATTAGCTGACTAGCTAAGACAAGACAGACTGACATAATGTGCCTATATTTGCAAGTGTGCAAACAAAGAGAGAACACAAAGTGACAATACAACCACATGACACATTTCCATACTTTGTGGTGATGAGGTAATGAGTCGATATAATGGGAGGAGAAACAATACATGTTAAACATTCAGTAAGCCTATTTACAATAGGCATATAAACTGTAGACCTATACAGTAGTTTTAGACAATTATTGCATTAGTTAAAATTAACACTTTCTTTTTGTTAATCACAATTGTCTGTGTTTATTTAAAATAACACTGAAATCAACTATTCTTAGGTTTTATGGAAAATGACACTATTATTCATAAATTATTTTATTTATTTATCTCTTATCAAAATAACTTCAGCTTCAAGTAAATGATTACTTGCATGAGGGTGGAACAACCTGTTACTCACATGCGATTGACCAGTAGCAACCCCCAACCATCCAATCAGCTCCTGGTACACAAAAAGTCCTGCCTTACAGTTGATTATATTTAAGAAGCTGTTTTAGCACAGATACACAACAGAGGGAGGAAATTACAGTTTCGGAAGTGGGAAATGTCCGAACTGTTATCTGTTCAGAGTCAACGACAAAAAAAAAAAAAAAATAAATAAATAAATAAAGTAAAATAAAAAAAATATAATTATATATATATATATATATATATATATATATATATATATATATATATATATATATATATATATATATATATATATTTTTTTTTTTTTTTTTTTTAAGTATTCATTAGGTAGCCATTCTTCCTTACTAGTACATAGTACTTAACCGTTAGACACTAGTATCTAATAAATGCTCTAGTATTTATTAGATACTGTTTTCCCCCATAACTATTATGATAAATCTTGTAGCACCTATTACTAATACCATTCTAAAATTCTAGCATTGACTTCTCTGCAGGATCTGTCATTGAGATATCAGCTCTTCAGTTTTGGATATTACTATGTATCCCATTTTGACTAATACATAATTTTATATAGCCATTCAGTTGTAACACAAGTAGAAAAGCAGTTGTGACTAAAAAGATAAGAATTGTTACTAGTAATAAATAGCTATGGATGTCTATAATATTCACCGGTAATGTCTAAAAACACATACAAATATAAAAAGATGTAGTAGTAGCCACAATTGCAATACATAGCCTACTAATCAAAACAGAATAATTTAAATCTCAATAACTGATCCTTATTGAACAAGTCAGTGTCAAAAATGTGCAATCTGTTACTATAATACAATAGTGCTAGTCACTACTGAAACTAGTATATGAATGTATTTATTGTGTATCTTACGAATAAGAACTATCTACAATAACAACAGGACTGGATAAGTAAGCAACAGTATCTAATAATTAGATAGCATTTATAAGTGAAAATGTTTTTGATTAGTAGTATGGCTGGTAGCAACTTTTGAAAAAGTAGTAAGGAATAATAAACACTGCTAACTAAAGCTTTCATATTACATTTTAAAACAGTTAATAAAGATCCAGCGTCAGGTCTCGCCGCTCCCGACTAGTGTTCTGATAGTGTGCAGCACGACGCGTCTGCGTGAATGCGCACATTCACCAATCACGTTCAGGATTTGACGCATGCGCATGACTGCACAGTACCGACCGCTGTCTGTCGCTCTCGCATCGCAGGTGTCAACGGAGCAAGCGTCCCTGCTGCGGCGAGTCAGGAAACCTATCTGTCCCGTCGAGAAAAACATCAGTCCTCCGGAGCCGCCGGCACAACAGAACGGACGGCCTGACAATGCTCGATTGAGACCGTGAGCTCGCGTCTGTTGCCAGGGCAGGTTTAAGCGGGGAAGAGGGCGGCTTTCCGGGCTGTAGACAGCGGGTTCGCGGAGCGTCTTCAGCGGGGAGCGCTGCGGTCCTGCCGCCGCCGCCACTGCTACAGCTGCCGCTACAATGTTCGTTCAGGAGGAGAAGATCTTCGCAGGCAAAGTCCTGAAGGTCCACGTCTGTACAATGGAGGGATCTGAGTGGTTGGAGGAAGTCACGGAAGACACCACTATAGAGAAACTCAAGGAGAAATGCTTAAAGCATGTAGGTCTGCCTTCAGTTAGCTGGCACTGTTAGCCAACCCGGACAGTACAGGCCCGCTGGATTTTTAGAGTCATTGCCAAGTATTTTTAGTAACTAGCAGACGAGTTGACGGTGCTATTTATAATTTAGCAAGCTTGCCCGTCACCGTCTCTGAGGCAGTACTGTAACTACCACTGTCACACTGCTTGACTTACAGTGTACTGCTGACATTAACTTGTTGACAAGATCGTTTTGTTGTAATACCTCGGTTAGCAACACGCAATTATATTTCTCCATGCACATTGTGACTCATTCATGTAAACTATGAAGATTTCATCAGCACACTTTGTGGTTTAATGAGTGTGGATGAGGTTGTAAGCACTTTAGCAGGTGGCATCACCACATATACTTAGTCAAGTCTGGTTCTACTGTATCTTCAGTGTGTATTGTGGCTGAAAAATACCATGGCAGTGTATGTATTAATGACAAGATATTAACAAATTTCATAAACACACTGCGCTAACTCCACAGTGTTCTTTGAAGACTATTGGAGTATCATGTAAAAAGCAGGATGCATTTATAATTTAGTACCATACACTGAATGGCAAAGTACCATGGTAACAAATAACTAAATGTATCATGGTACTACCATAGTACTAGACCTCCCTCTAAAGGTGGTGGATTAGCCTGTTTTCCTTATTTTTGTGTGGACTTATAATGGGATTTTTATAATGCTAACAAACACTATTCAAACGTTAGGGGTTGGCAAGATATTTTTGAAATATTGTCTCATTTGCTCACCTAGGCTGCATTTATTAGATCATACATACAGTTTTAAAGTGAAATCTATTCACAAGACAGCAAAGCTGAATCTAAGTATTACTTGAAAAATCAAGTTAAAAATCACATTACTTACACTTTACAAATTAATTCAATTTATTAATTTTATTTTTAAACATTCATTTATTATTACTATTTTTGTCAGGACTATAATGAAAATTATTTTGTGTTTTTTATGCAAATTATGCTTTTTGATGACTCCAGAATGCTTTTAAAAATCTTTAATATTTGTTTGTTTTTTCCTTCTCTTCTCTTCTCTTCTCTTCTCTTCTTTTCCAGTATGTCCATGGAAGTCTAGAGGATCCTAAAACCCTTACACATCACAAACTCATTCACGCCGCCACTGAAAGAATTCTCACTGAATCCAAAACAGTCTCTGAGGAAAATCTTAAAGATAAAGGTACATTTTTCAGTTTGACTAATCCTCAGGCTCCCAGCCTTTCATACTTCAAGGCCCTTGTTGTTCGTTTGTGACGATTAAAAATATAAAAAAGGTTTACTCACAATTTACATTTGACAGATTAATTACAAAGAGCCCATTAAGTTTTATAACTGTTTTAAATCATTTAACTTAACTTCCCAGAAGTCCTAGAGTTCATATTTTAAAATTAGGCTTCCTAATTTTTCCAGGTTTTTGGTTGAGAACCACTGATGAAGAAGTAGTGTCATGTTTTTGTATGTTTTTTTATTTTTAATTTCGTATTCAAACAGGCACAAACCCTGATTCATGTTTGTTTTGTAGATTGTTTAATATTGTTAAAGAAAAGACCTCCACCAGCTCCACCAAAAATGACCGACATATCTTCTGAAGAGAAGGTACTGTATCTGCTGGCAGTTTTAATTTAGGAATAGTTCACCCAAAATTTCAATTTGCACTACTCAAGCTCAGATCATCTGATATTTTTTTCAGCAAAATCTTAAAAAAGGTATTAATTCAAAGTCAATGGTTACCAGCACTTTGAGAGTCTGAAAAAATATATATTTAAAAGCAAAGTAAAGTAAAATTAACACCAGTGGCTGCTGATACATTGAGGTCTTACGAAGTGAAGTGACCTGTCTGCGCAAATGGAGCTGAAACAAATTATTAGCCAACAGTTCTTGGTGAGTTCATGACAGACAATACATGCAGTCAGCTGATGTTGTTTGTTTACAGCTTTTTATCTAGCAGCATTGAAAATAACATAAAGTAAGTACAATTTTGAAGAACACATGCCCTTCCTCACCATTGTAAACAAACAGCATCTGCTTATGAGTGATCTCTGACCCTTGCATAGTTGCATCCATCATTATGTGACGTCAGTCTCAAGCCCTGAAGCTGGGGTCACCTGGCTTGGTCCTGGAGGGCCAGTGTCCTGCAGAGTTCAGCTCCAACTTGCTTCTATGGAAGTATACCCAGTAAGACTTTGATTAGTTTCTTCAGGTGTGTTTGATTAGCATCAGAGATAAACTCTGCAGCACACCAGCCCTCCAGGAATAAGCTTGGGGACCCCTGCTATAGACTGTCTTGAACGCAGTCAGACCCTTCAGCAGAGGCGATGGATTAAATGTTGTAAATACTGATCAGTTTCTTACACAGACATATTGTTTTGCTTTATAAGACCGCATTGTAGTGTCGGGAGGCACAGATGTTAATTATGTTTTGCCTGTATATGTTTATTTGACTCTCAAAATGATGGTAACAATTTGCTTGAAATAAACTGTACTAATCAACATGATTCAGCTAAAATTCTTTAAAGGATAAGGATAAAAATAATAATTCTGTTATTATTACTTACCCCCATGCAGGGCTTGACATTCACTTTTTTGATCACCAGCCACTGTGGCTAGTAGTTTTCCAACATTACTAGCCACTCGCCATTTTCACCAGCCACAATTTTATTGTTGTGAAACTATATTTTATATTTATATTTACATAAATATGACTTTGACATGCTAAAACTACTTGATTTAGATTTTGTGTTATATCTACATGCCTCCTCATTCATTTAACTTTTTGTGTGTCGTGTATGAGCTTGCTCAATAATCATGAGCAAATGGGTCATAGTTTCAAAGTGTTACAATTAGTTTTTATTTCACATCATTTTCAGTGCTCAAAATTAAGGATTTACCAAATTTAGCTCTGACCACACCAAACATAAACAATTAATTATTTCTTAGCCACAAATTTTAAATGTGTCAAAACAAGCAAAATATAACTACTTTTTAACAAAACATATGCACAGTAATCTGTTCTGGCTAAAGGTCTTAGATCACCAGTTAACTACACATAAATGGGGAGTTAATCTCCCATAAAGCAATGTTATTATAAAAAATTATAATTAAACCATTTTAATGCAAAAGAAATCAGGTAAAAAAACACTCACGGTTATTGTAAGACCCATAAATAATCTGTTCATAGAATGGTTAAAGCGAAAGCAACCGGTGCTTCTTACAAAAAGACAAATCTGGAGCTCTTGAAAGCAGCAAGACTATGGGTGCATGTCCATCACTTTTTGTCTAGTCTATTTGAAAGAGAACCGATCACATCAGTTGTGTTTTTAGACACAGTTGCTTCACGCAAGGAAACGGGAGCGTGCACGCTTTTTAAACAGTCGCGCGCATCACCTCAGCTGTAGGCGCGAATGATTATCCTCTCATTCGGTATTCCCCTGCTTTCTATTGCTCGCGTGAACGCAATTATTTTTGTCAGTCATGTTGCTTCTCAATTTTAAGATCGCCTTTGCATGCATATTGGACCATACTTATTGTCGAACCCTGCTTTTAACAATTATTATCCGGGAAAATTATTTTCAACCAGCCAACGTGGCTAGTGGGAGTGTCTGTCTTACCTGCCACCGCTGAAATCCACCCGCATTTGGCAGGTTGGCGGGAGTTAATGTCAAGCCCTACCCTCATGTCATTCCAATCCCCTGAGGCCTTCATTCATCTCCGAAAACAAGTTACGATATTTTAAATGAAATTCGAGAGCTCCCACATCCTCCATAGGCAACAATGATCATGAGACTTTTGAAGTCAAGAAAAGGAATGTCAAAACATACCCAGTCACTTCAGTGGTTCAAATATAATCACACAAAGCCCTATGAACACTTGTCTGGCAAAATAAAAAGGATTTTGGTCATCTACTGTATGTCTTTTGCCTGAGGTCTAGGTACATGTGCTTGCCTGTTGCGCTGCTGATTTTAATGGCAAATAGTCACACTTCCCATAAGAAATGCACCCCCTGATCTGGCGAAGTCTCATTTACATTTTTTTTTTTTGCTGCACAAAAGTGTTAGTGTTCATGGTGATTTATATGACCACAATTGGACCACTGAAGTCACATAATATGTTTTGACAATGTTTTTGGTTCCATTTCTGGACATCGAACGTCTCTGGACTATTGCTGTCAGTGAAAGACGAAGGAGCTCGTGGATTTCATCCAAAATATTTTAATTTGTGTTCTGAAGGTGAAGTCATGAGGGTGAGTAATTCAGAATTTTCATTTATGGGGGAACTGATTCTAATATTCTGCTGAAGAGAAAAGTCACCTTGAATCCCTGAGGGTGAGTAAAATGACAGCTACTTTTAATTTTTGGGTGAACTTTCCCTTTAATACACAGTGTGTGTTAAATTTGTATGGTTTATGATTCTGCAAAATTAAATCCTGTTTGTTCTTGCTGAAAGAAGAAGCAAGAGAACAAAGCTCCAGATAAGGATGCCATCCTCAAAGCCACAGCAAGCCTGTCCACTCGTAACACTGACCGTACTGTAACTCAGCACAACATCAGAGATGTGAGTCCTTGCAGTCTGTTTCAGTTCAGCCTTTACTCTTTGAACTTTGTTCTTTTTTACATTTGACATTTTTTTTTTGTTTCCGTCAGTTTCAGACAGAGCTGAGAAAGATTCTAGTTTCGCTTATCGAGGTCGCTCAGAAGCTGCTGGCTCTGAATCCTGATGCTGTAGAGCTTTTTAAAAAGGCCAATGGTAAGAGAAAGACGTATGCATGGACACCTGGATTAATAGATTAAATCAATTTTTATTTGGTGCACTATTTGCAAATGATATGAGAGTGAAGTAGTGCTATTTAATGATTAATCGTGACTAATTGCATAAAAATTACAAGTTTATAATTACATATGTGCATGTAATACAGTTGAAGTCAGAATTATTAAAAGCAGTTTTAAATTTTTTTTTTATCTAGTAAAATATTATTTACTGTCATCATGGAAAAGATAAAATAAATATAATTTATGATATACAGTATATAGATTTATTATTGAAACATTTTTCTATACATGTATACACAAATTTACATACCGTTGAAGTCAGAATTATTAGCCCTCTTGTTTATTTTTGTCCCAATTTCTGTTTAATGGAGAGAAGATTTTTTCCAATACATTTCTAAACATAATAGTTTTAATAACTCATTTCTAATAACTGATTTATTTTATCTTTGCCATGATGACAGTAAATAATATTTGACTAGATATTTTTCAAGACACTTCTATACAGCTTAAAGTGACATTTAAAGGCTTAACTAGGTTAATTAGGTTAACTAGGTGGGATAGGGTAATTAGGCAAGTTATTTTGTAACAATGTTTTTTTCTGTAGACTATCGAAAAATATATATTGCTTAAGGGGGCTAATCATTTTGACCTTAAAATAGTTTTTAAAAAATGTTACATTTATTCTAGCCAAAATAAAACAAATAAGACTTTCTCCAGAAGAAAAAGTATTATCCGACATACTGTGAAATTTCTTTATCTGTTAAACGTCATTTGGGAAATATTTAAAAAGAAAAAACAATTCAAAGGGGGGCTAATAATTCTGACTTCAACTGTATATCGATGTGTGTATTTCTATTTACACAATACGTATACACAGTACACTGAAAATTATTATGTAAATGCTAATTTTTTGTTTTGTATGTGATTAGTCGTGAATATTATTTTGATCTCCCTTCTCTGGCAGCCATGCTAGATGAGGATGAGGAGGATCGTGTGGATGAAGCAGCCCTGCAGCAGTTGACTGAGATGGGTTTTCCTGAGAGTCGTGCTGTGAAGGCTCTGCGCTTAAACCAGTAAGTACTCTCAGTGAATTCTTTAACCCTCTTTCATGCACTTCAGTATTCAGAAGTGAACATCTGCAAGACTTCTTTCACACTTGGTTTTCATCAGAATGGGTGTGCATCAAATGTATACTTGTGAAAGCTCAGTAAGGCCCTGCTCGCACCTGGTATCAAGATGCATTTTCAGTCAATCCAATTCTTAAGTGGGAAAAGGAGGCACATTACCTATTCACAGCTGGTGTTTCTTTTGTCCACATTTTGGGTATTGGATGTCACTGATATTTAATACTGTGAAAACTAGCACAATTTACAAAAAATATGAATCTTATTAAACGTACCAGAACTAATAAATATTCTTTATAAAATAGGCTACTTTATGAATTGAACAGATTTAAATTTTATTTCATTTTCAATCGACTCTTATTAGGCCTAGACTCTTTATTCTGTTTTTACTGTTTTAATATGTAAATATGCTGTTGGTTTTATCAGATTTGCTTAACAAATATTTTACAAAATAGAAGGTAATTTAACTAGGCTGTCCTTAAATAAAAGTATTATGCAAAGGCATCACACGTAAAGAAGGATCATCCAACACATGCATCATAATGGATTTCTTTTATGTACGAATCGACTACTACCTAGACACTACTCTGTTTTACAGTATTAATATGTATATATGCTGTTGTTGTTTTATAAAATTTGTTCAACATATATTTTAGACCATGGAAGGAAATTTAATTTGGTAAATTAAAAAACATTATGCAAATAATCAGGCAATTGATCCCAAAAAGAGAGAGATCATCCAGCACGTACATCGATGCAAAGATTTCAAGGCTTAATCTCGCGTTCTTGAATGTTGCTTTGAAAGGAGTCGAAGTTATTCATTCATTTTCCTTCGGCTTAGATCCTTTTATTCATCAGCGGTCACCTACAGCGGAATAAACCACCAACTTATCCAGCATGTTTTACACAGTGGATTCCCTTCAAGCTGCAACCCAGTACTGTGGAAAAACCCATACACTCTTGCATTCACACACACACACACTACAGACAATTTAGATTTATTTAATTCACCTATAGCGCATGTGTTTGGACTGTGGGGGAAACTGGAGCACTCGGAGAAAACCCACAACAACACAGGCCAAACATGGAAACTCCACACAGAAATACCAACTGACCCAGCCGTGACTCAAACCAGCAACAGTGCTAACCACTGAGCCACAGAATCAAGTTATTTATTAGTTATAAAATACATATTAATAAGACATGCAAACAGGGCCTTAGGATGATATCTGCTGTTACCAGTGACCTAGTGATAGTAGTCAGGAAAGTGTTGAAAGAAAAAAATGTTCTTTTTCAAGATTTCATTTCAGGGGTTCAAAGTACTTTGCTGAAGCAAACTATAGAAACACATTGGTAAATGTTTGATATAAAATTAATACTCCTATATACTATTTATGCTTTTAGTATATTGGAACCTTTAAGGCAGCTTTTCTCAATCTCGGTCTGTTTGCCCACATGTGCTCCACCTTTAATATTGTTCTCTTTTTAGGTCAGACGTTTGTTCTAATTCAACTACAAGTGCTCTGCAAAGTCTATCTACAGGATATTCTGCCATTATTTCAGTTTGAAAGAAACATGTTTCATTTAAATGGCATTTTAGGGTGTGATATGTACAATTATATTGTGTTATTTATGGAGGTATATTGTATCATGCTTCACAACTCTCTAGTAAGAATGCGTGAATGAACGTTCTGAAGTAATATAAGGGTTTCTCATGCTCAGGTAGTGAGCAATGAAGAAGAAGGGACTAAGGAACAGTGCACACTGCATAGAGACATGTCAGTGTGAACACAGCTCATGCATAGAACTTCTTCTAACGAGCTGATCATCTAAATCAGTGGCTGTTTCTCAATTTCAAGAACACAGAAAATGGACTTGCTGTTCTTGTAAAGAGCGGTCTTGCCAGGTCACCTCAGAAGAACGAACTCGGAAGACCGCGAGAACAGAGAACGCGTCTATGAGAAATGAGATGCTGCGTTCTTCCTGATGGTCACATGACCCTCACACAGTTTTTAACTGGACATTGTTTAAACATTACAAAATTCATACAATGATTTATTGTTTTTCCCCTTTTCAATATATGTATAACATGCACTAAAACCTTACTATAATACTTTGCGGAATACAAATAAAACAGATTTTAATATGAATTTCAGCAAATAAACACCCTTAATGTGTTTATGCCTTTATTAAGATTTTCATGGTAATGTTTACTTTCACCATCTCATTTAGAGAAACTCCTGAAATAAATTTCTATAAATATAAAGTTCATAAGAATAAAGTTTTATCTCAGAACTTAAATAATAAATCTATATTAAATGCTGCACTTCCACCTTCTTTATTCAGTCACAATGATTTCTGGGACCTCTAAAGCAAATTCGTTGCTGAATCGTTGCATCCTCGATATCAAGAACACATCCGGGAACTTTTACGCGTCTTCGGTACTTGCGGTCTTGAGTTTTGGCAGTTGATGGTGACGTTACATGAGAACACGAGGATGCAAGTTCGCTGAAGAACGCATATTGAGAAACAGCCAGCGCTTCTCAACCACTTTCCTGGAGGACCACCAGTTTTCCTGCTCTTCTTAACCAAACACACCTGATTCAGATCAACAGTTCATTAGCAGAGAATGAAAGACCTGTAATGGGTGTGACAGACAAAGGACATCCAAAACACGCAGTGTTGGTGGTCCTTCAGGAACATGGTTGAGAAACATTGATCTAAATCAGCATTGTTAAATAAGAGATGCGAAATATGAAGAGGAAAAGGGCGTAGGACGAGGATTGAGAAATGTTGCTTTAAGCCATTATATGAACACATGCTAAATTATTATCTAGATAACAGCAGATGAATGAACAAAAATGATGGTTTTGGTGGGTTATGGATTGTGAATAATCTCAAATCTCGTTAAGTTAAATGAAAGCCACTAATATCAAAGCACTCTGTTTTGCAGCATGTCTGTCACCCAGGCTATGGAATGGCTGATTGAGCATGTTGATGACCCCATGGTTGATACGCCTCTACCAGGACAGGACAGTCCAGGGGCGGCCGCCGCTGCAGCACCCGCTCCAGGAGCCTCTGCCACAGCTTCAGCAGCCCGTGCTCGTTTGACCTCCCAGGCCAGCATAGACGAGGCCAAACAGGACGAACTGACAGAGATCTTTAAAAGGATCAGAAGGAAAAGAGAGTTCAGGCCAGACTCACGGGTTAGTGTCATGTGGGAGTCATGAGAAACACAAGAACTGTTGATTTCTAAACTCAAACATTGCTGTACCACTAATATATTCGCCTAAAGATCTGGTCAGATCACACAAATTTGTCATGATTTCAGCACGATTTCCTTGACGTAGGGTGTCGTGGGGGTTCGTAAACGACAAATGGGCATCGTGACACAAGATTCAATCGTTTCTTCTCGTGTAATGTGGCAAAGTTCCTGACAACCGATACCATGCCTGCAATGCCTCTCGACACCGTTGCAGGAAGTCTAGCATTTTACATTTTTTTCTCGTTCTTCAAGATGAGTTCTGTCACGTCGGTGACACTGAAATAGAAGCATATCATTTCACGGTTAACTGAGTGGGTGCTGCCGTTACTGCACCAGTCAGGTAATCAAAAAATGGGCTGCATAATTACTAATAGTTGGGTCACGGGTGGATATGATCAATCATGGGTTATGCAAACTTTAACTACCTTTTCTAAAATATTAAGGTGTTTTAAGCAGTTTTATCTGACAGACTGGCACAGATATGCAGACCTCCATTCTCACAACGAGTTTTTGAATTATTTTAATTTTGAATAAGAATATTCAAAATATTGTGTTATAACAACACTTGTGATTGCTTTGGGAAATAACGATCATCATAGAAGTCACGGGATGACTGATTGCGAAGCAATGTGTAGTCTGGCGCATTTTTTACCCACGACAAGTCAATATTTTGTCAACGCAAAAAAACGCATAATCTGACATAGTGACTTTCGTAACTGACAGTAAAGTCATGTGATCTGACCGGGGCTTAAATCATAATTATTCAATCCATTCTGCATATTGCATTAGGGTTGGAATCAGATCCATTTGTCAAGTTTGGTCAGCACACAATAGAAATGACAATTCCACTAAATTCTTTTTCTATCGGCTCTCTCATGTTCACACGTTGAAGCTAAGCATGGTTGTGTTTGGTTACTAGCTAGATGGAAGAGCACATGGGAAAAGTAGTAAAAAAAGTATCTGTCTGGGTCCTAGTGCCCCAGTATAGTGATGGGGACTATAATGTCAGTGAGCAACGTCCTTCAGATAAGATGTTTAAAATCCTGGGATGTCCTTCGAAAATAGCAGGGTTCCCTGTGGGGCTGTTCAATATGGGAAACAGAAACCTGTCACAGTTTTCCTGAACAATATTGCAATTTCGATTTTAATCACGATTTTGTCACACACTGACGTTTTACAGTGTGAATCTGAAATGTATTTCCAAAGGAAAATAATTATCTTTATCAAAGACCTGTAACAAGTCTCTGAAACAGATATAAAAACAGGCAAAAAAAATTGCCCAGTAAAGGTGTAACAAATAGTCCTCAAGAACAGACCTATAGATCATTTTCATTCATTCATTCATTTTCTTTTCAGCTTAGTCCCTTTATTAATCTGGGGTCGCCACAGCGGTGAACCACCCTATGAACCACCCTATAGATCATTTTGAGGCATGTAAACAAAAACCATGGTATAACCCAACGTATTTCCTGTTTTACATTTTTAATTTCTATAGCTTCCAAGAATCCAAAAAGAGCCACATATTGATAAATAATGTAATGATAGCTGCTTTAATATTGCGTTATTAAATTGCCTCTTGTTACAGTTATAATATAGTTTAATAACAAGCAGGAAATGTTCATGGACCATTGACATGACCACAATTAAATGGTCTGTTGCAAAACAAATAAATAGACTACTGTGTGTGCATGTACATGCCGTCAAACTCTGAATGTTCCGATGTTCTGCTTGACCACATATCAGTAGTTGTGTATACTTTTCTATGTGTCCACTGATTTTTTTTGCCATTGCATAAAAAAGCTTGTTGTGATGCTGCCTTGAAATAGGCCAGGTGCACCGAGTTGAAACATCTCTTTTCAGACAAACATTCAATTTAACTTTTCAGAATGCTGCACCGCAAGTCACGTGACAAGAACTGAGCGATCAACTTAATACTTTGTATAGAATACCCACATTTCAATGCACTAATTACCTCAGACAAACACAAGATACCCAAACACCCAGTGCTTTATAATTTTATCCATAAATGAAACTTGTATCCGAGCTACAGCAATGTTTTGTTAGTTTGTTATCCTCTGAGAAATGGGTTAATGGTCACCTAGCAGTGACAAAGGAGCGTGAGTGCAGAGTGCGTTGAAAATGTTGAAGGAAGCGACGCGCTTTCCACGCACTTTTAGACGCGATATACATCTGACTTACAAATGACCTGATTCTGGTTCCTGTATCCAAAGTAATCCCACACCATATATATATAAGCGTCCCTAATGGCACACTATACATTATGCTCTTATCCACTATGTACTTATGCACTTACACACTCAACAGCATAGTATATGAATGTAGTGTCGTCCCAAATGGAACACTAATGTTTTTTTCTGGGCGGAAAACTAAACTATTTCCCGGATGACGTTTGTCGATTGCCAAATTAGCAAAATAAATGACCAAAGTATCAAAAAATACCTGCCATGAGTATAACCGCATTCACCATCAGGAGGCGGTATAATCACTCTCGTAGGAAAATATTGATTTCACAATCCAAAATAAATAATCCAACATCAGTGCCCAAAAGCTCCGCCCCTTCCGCTATGTGAGCAAAGCATCGGCCATTGGGTGCGTGAAGTGTCCAACAGTCCACACTTCATTTTAACGGTTGATTAAGTGCATCGTCCGGATATTTAAAGTGCACTTGTTATTTTTACAATTTTCAGTGTGAATGCACTACTTGGAATATTTATACTACAAAGTGGTGTAGAATTGTGCGTACGTATAAAATTTGGGACACACCTATTGACTTTTGTTTTGGCACCAAGTCCTCCTGGGCTGAACTCATCATCCCCATGCAGACTATTCAGTCTCCTGTTCTTGTGCTGTTTAGTCGTGATGCGTTATGATTGGATCAAATAACATTCTGCAGGAAAATCGTGCTGTAAGGCGTTTTAGAAATTGTGCATGTTTAAATTGCGATTTCAATACGATTTCATTAAAAAGCTCAGCCCTAGTTTCCTGGCCTCCTGACCAAACTTAACCACTGGCATATATCCATCATGATCTCCTAACCATCCCCATATCATCTTATTGACTTCATCACTCTGGCTTCAACCCATTGCTCCAGATTGTGTGTTCACAGATATGAGTCGCTTTGGATAGAACCGTCTGCAAAATGTAATGTAAATTTTTAACAAATATAGTCCTTGTTTTCCAGAGTAAATGAGTAATCTCCAGTCTGAATACAGCTTGGTCAATATTAAGTCTCATAGCAAGCCTAAAAATGCATTAAAGGGATTGTCACCCAAAAATTAAAATGACCTCAGTGCTTCCCACAAGTTTGAAATATAGTTGCGGTGGTAGCTGAATTGAAACACACCTCTTACTCACAGCACATGATTACTACTTGCAACAACAAAAAATATTTTTAACAATATTTTTATTTATTATACATGGTTTCTTTTTAATGGGTTAAAGTTTTTTTATTTTTATTATTTTTATAAAAAAAGAAATTCAGTATTTGTTTTACTTTTATTCTATTCAGGAGCCATGTGCACCCACTGAAAGTTTGTACAGTATTGTTGTACACTGTACAGTATTGCCAAAGCATGCCAAAGCATGTTAGATACAGTATGTATAAAATATGTGATATATTAACTTCATCAAATAAAAAATATATATACAGCAAATAAGAAAAAAATGACATAAAGGAATAAAAACATATAAAATAAAAATCTCTAAAAAGTATAAAAATTACAAGAATAAAAAGTGTCAGCTTTTTAAATAAGGCAAATGAGTTAATTAACTATTTCTAATGGTGTACAAGCATTTTGTAGCCAGTTTAGATGTTATTTCGTCTTCTCTGAGTGAATAGAAATATTTATCTGAGTCATTTATCTGAGTCAAATAGTTAATTATAAAGTGTTTCTCTCTGTCTTGTGGCTATGCACGTGCTGAAAGTAAATCAGGCTTAAAATAAAAATGATGACAGCTTAGAAAGCGAAACCAAAAGCCGAATCCCAGACATTTTAGGAGATCTAGAAACCCCTGATGGACACAAAAAGGCAGGTCTCCGTAGGTCTCTGCAGAGCATGTGAGATTGTCTGTGAGAGTGTTGACAGTTCTCGCACACACAACGAGAAGTGGGAAACGTGTCAGGCACGAGAAGATTTTCCACTGGGTAATTCATCGCGGATGTTTGGCTATTGGGTGGATACAAATAAAAGTGTAAAAGGATGATAATAATAAAAATATATACTTGGTTAATATACCTGGGCGGCCTGCCCAAGTAAACTCTATGAGTGGGAAGCACTGGACCTCATTCACTTTCCTTTATGTGGTTTTAAACCTTTATAAGTTTCTTTCTTCTGTTGAACACAAAAGAAGATATTTTGAAGAATGCTGGTTGATGGCACCCATCAACATAAAATAAACTCAAGTAGGTTTTGAACAAGTGAAGGGTGAGTAAACGATGACTGTTTACATTTTTGGTTGAACTATCCCTTTAAAGCACTTTACTGTATCAACAATATGGTAATTCTTCTGGCATAATATTTTTTTCTACAGTCAAATGTCAGGTAAATTTAAGCCTAAATTTCCAATTCATTATATTTGTGTTCTTTGTAAAGTTTGCAGTTATTTACAAATATATACATCTGTTTTGCTTTTCTGTCATTTTAAATGAGATTCGTTGTCTCGCTTGTGTGTGAGCAGGCAGTGATTGCACTAATGGAGATGGGCTTCGATGAGAAGGAAGTGATCGATGCTCTTCGCGTCAATAATAATCAACAGGATGCAGCTGTATGTAAACACTTAGAGAATTATATAAAGTATATTGTGTCATTTCGTCTGCTAATTAAGATTAAATTTCTAACTAGTTAAGATTCTAATTAAGATGTAACTTCTTTTAAAGTTAAGAATCTATTTTCACAGTGTGAATGGCTGCTCGGTGACAGAAAGCCCACTCCTGAGGATCTGGACAAAGGCATTGATACCAATAGTCCACTGTTTCAGGCCATCCTGGAGAACCCTGTTGTACAGCTTGGTCTTACAAACCCCAAGACTCTTCTAGGTGACTTCTCTCTCTAAATACGTATGCTTTTTTAAAAATTAATTAATTATTTTTATGAAGGTTTGCCAGTTCAACAAAGAGCATTTGTGAAAAGCAATTTTGTAGTCTAATAATAGTTGCATTTTTTTAAATCTGTTGTGTAGTTTTCTGATGAAAAAAGCTCTTTTTACTGATATTTTGGATTATTTTCAGTCTTTATTTGATTCTGTTCCTTTGGCCCTTTATCACAGTGAGTTTTTCAATTTCTGAACTTTACTCCAGACCTTTATGCTCCAACATCACCATGCTTGATTGTAAGATGACGTTATCTGGGTGGTGTTTTCTGTGTGGTTTGTGGTAAACATAGCACTTTGCTTTCAGGCCAGAGTGCTCAATTTTCACTTTATCAAACCATGACAGTTACTTCCAAATCCACTCAGCTGTTGTCACACGGCTTCTCACAATCTCCAGATATATTCTGTACAAGCATGGAATTGACTTTCTTTCTAGCCACTCTCATAAAACTTAATCATTGGAGTGCTAAAAATATTACTAATGGCTGGTCAGCTTGTCCCATTTTTTTCCAAGCACAGTTCTGACAGTGACATCTTAGTTTCATTGTTTTTACTTTGTATTTTTGTCTGAGTGCTCCTTTAGCTTATGTTGAGTTCAGACTGCTCGATTTTCAATGTAGTGGCATCAAGAAGGATGTTTTCACACTGCATGACTGTCTGGGCTAGCGTTTCGTCGCTGCTGTATTTACACTGCAAGATGGATCGGTGAAGGGGGTTTCACACTGCATGACTTTAAAATAGGAAGAATCGCCAACAACTTTGTCTCAGTCCGCAAACTACATCTCACAACCAAACACTCAAGAATTGACATGGAAACAATGAGAGGTATACATAGATAATAGGATATCTTTTTTGTTATTAACTACATAATGGGAAAGAAGCCTTTAGTGGGGTAGAAAATGTACTTATTTTGCTCTCCTGGGTTTTGAAGGGAATTAGCAATTTCTCCTCAACTTTTTTCTTTGTCGACCTGATTGTGGTATAGCTCAGATGACACGTCAAACAGACACGAGTGCTCCTGCCAAATTTCCACTAGTTTTTCCATCATTTCTTGGGTCCAAATAGATCAAAAAGAAGCCCTTTTAACTTCTCCCCCAACTTCCCGCTGGCCTGCAGATACGTACACTAGTGGATGCTGCTGTCTCATTGGCTGTAGGTAATCACCGATGTTATTTTCAACTCATTTCACACTGCATGATTTGAATCGCCTTCAGCTCCAGATATTTAGCATGCCAAACATTTATTAGGTGTCAGCAACTGTGTTTGTTACTTGTGTGAATGAGCACCGATTTGCCTGTGATTTCAGGCATTTGTTGACGATTTCTCAAAACCTGTCAGCGAGTCAAAATCGGGGCTAAAATCATGGAGTCTGAACTTGGCATTAGACAACATAAAGGGACCCAAAAATGAAATTTTACACACTAACAAAGTCTGATTGGTAACACTTTAGAATAATGGTCCATTAGTAAATTTTTGTTAATCTACTAACTAATATTAACTAAGTATGATTAAGTGCATCAAAAACACTGGACCAGAAATTTGTCAACTACGGGCAACTCCAGAACATATGAAGATGGATTTACATTGCATTAGGCCATGTCTGGCGCATGTAGAGGAGGAACCCAGCAAACAATTTTGTGTTTAATAGACGTGTAATAGACATCTAAACATAGTCGTCTGGCTAAATCAAGGCTAAACCTGGCCTGTCAGTGAAAATCTAATTGACATCCAAGAATGGCCCAAAACAAGACTAGTTGTCAAATAGACAGATTAGACAGACTTTATATGTGTAGTCATTAGTTTCTGTTTATTTGATGACTAGTCTAGTTTTGGACTGTACTTGGAGATCTATTCGATTTTCACTGACAACTCAAATTTAGCTTTGTTTTAGCCAAGACGAATATATATATATATATATATATATATATATATATATATATATATATATATATATATATATACACACACAGTTAGGCCCATAAATATTTGAACATTGACACAATTCTTACATTTTTGGCTCTATACACCAACACAATGGATTTGAAATGAAACTAACAAGATGTGCTGTAATTGCAGCCTGTCAGATTTAATTTGAGAGTATTTACATCCAAATCAGGTGAACACTGTAAGAATTACAAGTTTGCATATGTGCATCCCACTTGTTATGGGACCAAATATAATTGAACAGAATAATAATCATAAATCAAACTTTCACTTTTTAATATTTGGTTGCAAATCCTTTGCAGTCATTTACAGCCTGAAGTCTGGAACGCATAGACATCAGCAGATGCTGGGTTTCATTCCTGGTGGTGCTCTGCCAGTCCTCCACAGCAACTGTCTTCAATTCCTGCTTGTTCTTGGGGCATTTTCCCTTCAGTTTTGTCTTTATCAAGTGAAATGCATGCTCAATTGAATTCAGGTCAGGTGATTGACATGGCCATTGCAAAACATTCTGCTTCTTTCCCTTCAAAAACTCTTTGGTTGCTTTTGCTGTATGCTTTGGGTGATTCTCCATCTGCACAGTGAAGCGCCATAAAATGAGTTTTGAAGCATTTGGCTTAATGTGAGCTGAAAATATTGCCTGAAACACTTCAGAATTCATCCTGTTGCTTTTGTCAGCAGTCACTTCATCATTAAATATAAAGCAGTTGCATTGACAGCCACACATGCCCACGCCATGTTACTATTACCACCATGCTGCTTAGGATCATGAACAGTTCCCATACTCCCATTACTTCTCCATACTTTTCTCTTCCCATCACTCTGGTACAAGTTGATCTTGATCTGTCCACAGGATGTTGTTCCAGCACTGTGAACTCTAATCTCGCCTTCCTGTTCTTTAGGCTCACTGATGGTTTACATCTCATGGTGAACCCTCTCTATTTACTGTGGTGTGGTGTCTTCTCTTGATTGTTGACTCTGACACGCATACACCTACCTCCCGGAGAGTGTTTTTGATCATCTGTTGTGAAGGGTGTTTTCTTCACCAAGGAAAGAATTCTTTGGTCATCCACCACAATTGTTTCGGTGGTCTTCTGGGTGTTTTGGTGTTGCTGAGCTCACTGGTGCGTTTTTTTTTTATTTTCAAGAATGTTCCAACAGTTGTTTTGGCCACACTGAATGTTTTTTGCTATCTCTCTGATGGGTTTGTTTTGTTTTCTTCAGCCGAATGATGGCTTGCTCGTATAGAGCCAAAAATGTTAGGATTGTGTTGTTAGAATGTTATTGATTGTGTTGATATTTATGGACCTAACTGTATATATTTTTGGGGGGCTTTTCAGCATTTGAGGACATGCTGGAGAACCCGCTGAACAGCACGCAGTGGATGAATGATCCTGAGACAGGTCCCGTCATGCTCCAAATCTCCAGAATCTTCAGACACTCAACCGCACATAAGCACACCTCATCTCTGGAGCAGCCGGAACCACAGTGCAGCGGAAAGGTCAATCGTTTATAAGAGAACTGTGTGAGTTTGTGTGTGTGTGTTTGTGGCATAATTATTGTTTTAAGTGGGAAGTCACAGATGATGAATGTAAAAATACGATGATGACATTTTCACATCATGATATACAGAGGAAAATATCTATTTATATCTCTACTCAACACTTGTACAAAGCAGTAACTTAATGATGAATCGCTAACTACATTATTTAGTTTTTTTTTTTATATTTTAGGAAGATTTGTTTTTAATTATATTAAGCACATGCTTTATTTTATGTAATTTTTTCCCTGTGTAATTGTACAATTAGTCATTTAAAAAGAAGAAAAACAATTTTGTATGTTACCTGTGCGCAAAGATCAAATTCGAACCAAATTATGACACCTCACACAGTACATTTAAATGTTTCTACAGGGAGGTAAACATGTATTTATGTATTCAACCATTATTGGTTCAAAAACAATTAGGTTATGTAATAGATGTTCCTTACAACCAAATGATCTGAACGTATGTTGTGGGAAAGCGAGCACCAGCAGTTTTTCTGCAATTCCTCATTTAAAGATGGTTCGAACATGGTACATGTATTTCTGTGATGTGGAACTGACGGAAGCCCCTTGTGAACACTGATATATGATAGATAATGAAATCTAACCTGATCCCTTTGTTTCTTTTATCTCTCTTTTTCTTCTAATCCAGGGGTGGGCAAACTCTCTTCTGGAGGGCCGGTGTCCAGCACAGTTTAGCTCCAAGTCTAATCAAACACACCTGCTTATAGATTTCTGGTGATCTTGAAGACACTGATAAGCATGTTCAGGTGTGCTTGATTAGTGTTAGAGCTAAACTGTACAGGACACCGGCCCTCCAGGAACGAGTTTGCCCACCTCTTTTCTAATCTATAAACAGACTATTCAGGTGGAATCTGTCCAAATAGACACAATTCAGTTTTTGTTTTGTCTGTTTAGAACAAAGATGTTATATACCTAAATGAGTACTGGATCGTTACCTTACTTTACTCTCTGTAGCCCCTGCATCAGGGGTTTTCAAGTGAAGTATTGCAGTAACTTTTTATTATCCACTATTATGATCAAGCTGCTGCCTCTGTCTTGCTGTACTTACAGCAGGCTGGGAAGTTTAGAAACTTGTTTCTGCCATGGAAAATAAAGTTTATATTTCACAATTCAGACTTTTCCTCTGAGATTTGTGAATTAAATCTCACATTTGCATGTTATGAACTTATATTAAAGTTCTACCATATTGTAAAAAATTTCTAGAATTATAAATTTTAGTTTGATGTTGTGAGAGAGTCAAGATTGTGAAAGCCTTTTGTCTCAAAATCACAAGAAATAAATAAAGCTTAATTAATTTTGAGAAAAAGATTCTGACTGACAATTTTAATTTGGACTTTTTTTTTTTTAACAATTGCTGTCTTAAAAGCCTGCTGATGTGCAATTGTGAGAAATATATACTAAAAACTACTGTTGGCAGGGTGTATTGTTGTATTAATTGATCATCTGAAATTAATAAATGAAAAAATTACTTAATTTCCACAAATATCTGGTTGGTTGTTGGTTTATTTTAAATTTTTCACGGATTTTTGTTAGTAAGTGACTTTCTTGGGAATTAACCTGACTGCTGATGGCATAGGCTGCAGGCCTGCAGGACTTGTTTTAAACAATTCAAATAAAATCATTTAAAATCAGGACATATTTAAATATATAAATGTAGAATTCTGACGGACTTGTTTGCAATTGCAAGTTTAATTTGTATTTTTTTTTTAAAACAATTGCAAGTTTGTATCCTAAAAGCCTGCAGATGTACAATTGTGAGAAATATACATACTAAATACTAATAGTGGGAATTTGTCTCACAATTTTCAAGTTTTTGTCTTTCAATTCTCATTCCGGAGAAAAAAAAGTCTGATTTGTCACGTATAAACTTCGATTTTACAGGCTTAAATCACACAGTAAAAATTGTGTGATTTTAAAAAGTAACCCTAACTACTTCCATAATTTTTTTTATCCTGTGGCAGAAACCAGTTTCCATATTGAAGACTTTGGTTGTGTTAACTAAAAAAAAGAGTTTTCCTTAATGAATTTGTTCTTCTACATAATATTTGTTGTGTTTACTGACAGGTATGCATTATATGTCATCCCACTTTTAACAGTGCACTTATCAGTCGACTGCATTTGTACAATAATTCAGATTCTATTCTCTTATTTTAAACAACACATTCATCTTGGATAACCCCGTCTGGGGTGGAATGCAAAAAACATAATTTGCCGTGAAGATCTTTTTTTTTTTTAGATGAGCATCCATTTCAAAAACAAGTGCTGGGAATATCAAAAAGAAATGGTTATTTACGTTTTTAGTCAAATTTTTAAAATGTTTCACTAACACAAAAGCGCTCATACCAAACACCATTTTTTGATTCATAGATAATTGTGTGAATTAGAGAATGAGATATACATTTTTTCTTCTTTGTCGTCGTCTTTTTGGCCAAGCGTGGAGTGTATTCCATTCAATATTTGAATCGTGTTGGTGTGAAGTGTGTGCTCAGGGGTTTCTTAGCCATACCAGGCAAATATCTGCTATAGTAATGCCTACTTTATCAATACAAATAACAGTAGCGTAGTGATCGCATTATCAGAAAACTCTATGAATATATCTGAAATCCTGGTCTTTAAATGAGAACGTGCTATCCTTGTGTGTTATTTATTTTGAGGCCAAATATAACCGATCATGAAAGCATCCCTAGAGAGATCATGCGATTAAAACACCATAGTAGAAGACCTCACCTAATGGTACACTGTTCACTTCACTGTCCGAGTGGCCTCAAACGTGCTTCAGGGTTATGTTTAACACATTCAGCATTTGAAATTCTCCGTTGTCTTGAAAAATATACATTTTCTTTGGTCTTAAAAGATGTGTAGTTTTCGTTTTGGAGGACTAGAAAGAACAAGCTTCTATGCAATTCAAATAATTTTTGTTGCCTCAGCAGATGACAGGTTTCAGTATCATTTGTGGTATTTGATGATCATATCTTGTTTTGAGGGGGGATTTGATTAAGATTTGTTTTGGCATCATGGGTAAGCTCTGTTAGGTAGGAAGTGCTGTATGATTTCAGTATTTTAAAATGTTTGATGTACTGTTTAGAAATGTTTATATGATGGAACAGTGTCATTTTAAACCCTGAACGTGTGGTGAAAACCTGCAATATACGATAGCTCATAATTAAGTTGTTTTTTTTCACCCATTTTTTGAAAAGGTTATCAGGTGACAGAAGTTATGAAATCTATTTTCAAGGTCTGGTGCTTTTGTGTTACCATTTACTGATCTTTTTTGTGTCCTTACTACATGTACAACGTTACTACGTTTCACATAGGGTCCGCATTGTCTGAGAGCTAAAATGTATAACTTTTCTCAATCCAGTTCAAAAGTCTTTTCATGACAAATAATAAAAAAAAGTTTTGAAATTTCTGGTGTTTCTTGTTGTTTTTCTCAGCATGACTAGTTGTGCTAAATTCAGCCTAGTTAAAGTTGTCTTGATGGGGCTACCTTCAGTGAATGGTGTCCTCTGGGTCTTAAAAAGGGTTAAAATGTCTAAAATCTCAAAAACTAAATTTTAGGCCTTAAAAAGTCTTAAATTTACTAAAAAATTCTGTTGTAGGTTTTACTTTTTTTTTTTTTTTTTCTTTCATGTATTGCAACCCAATGTGGCCAACATCCATTCAATCACCAACAATCCATCTCAATCAAGCTTCAAACTTTTTATTACATTTTTCTGTTTTTTAACTCTATTGAGCATAATGGTTTAATTATTTTCCTTGCAATAACATCCGTTTAAAAGTGCTTCATGGATTTACTGCTGAGGACACTGGCTTGGACAGAATTATGTGCATACATTTAGTTTATTATAGTTTTTAAAACGTTTAAAACATTTGTTCTTTTTTTTTTTAAGAAAGTTTTATAAAAAATATGTATACAACTACAGCTAGCTTGTTTTGACACAATAGCTAAAATATTACATTTTTGTTATTATTAAATTATTGTTATTGTATTATAATAATTCTTTTGATACGTCAAATACAATTGTTTTCCATCTGGGCCATTTGACAAAATTCTTTAGTGTTTAGCCCTTTAAGAATCTAAAATTTCATTCATAATGGTCTTGATGTCTTAAAACATTTTAAAAAGTGTTAAATTTAAACACGATGTAACTACAGAAGTCAGAGTCAAGCTTTTAAATAGGAAAATTATCAAAACTCTTTGATCATTTTTTTTAGCAAGATGCTAATGGTCTAATCTGATTCAATGATTTAAGCTAAGCTAAAAGTGCTTGCGCTAGATCAGATATTAGTTAAATGGATTCTAAAGTTGTAAAACTTCAAATTTTTACTCTGTAGGTGACATGAAAAAGGAGTCTATTTCCAAAAGAGCAGTGTGCTTTTGAAATGTGCTTTTTCATTTTAGAATTTTTAGTGTGAATGTAACTTGCATTATTCATACTACAAAATGGCATTTACTGCATACACTACCTGACAAAAGTCATGTCACCAAAAGTTTTAGGACAACAGATAATAACTTGAATTCTAGTTGATCATTTGGTATCAGAAGTGGCTTTTATGAAAGGCAAAGGCCTCTAGATTACACCTATTTTACCAAAATAAAATATGATTGTGCATCAATGTTTAATTATTTAATTAGGACATTAAGGTCTGACTTTGCTTAGACAAAAGTCTTATCGCTTAACAGAAATAATGTCCAGTATAGAATATAAAGTCATGGTGCAGTGGAAAAAGAATAATATTGTCTATGACTCCTATGAGCTTGGAGGACTGCATCCATACATCTCTGCAATGACACAAATAAATTATCAGTAGTCATCTGGAATGGCGAAGAAACCATTCTTGCTGGACTTCCAGAGTTCATCAAGATTCTTTGGATAAATATAAATCAATGTTCTTTTCTGGTGGCTGGGCTGGCCAATCCTGGAGCACCTTTGCATTCAGGAACTTTGATGTGAAGGCTGAAGTATGAGAAGGATCACTATACTACTGAAGAATTTACCCTCTTTTGTGGTTTGTAATGTAATGGGCTGCACAAATGTCTTGATACCCCAGGCTGTTGATGTTGCCATCCACTCTGCAGATTTCTCGCATGCCCCCATACTGAATGTAACCCCAAACCGTAATTTTTCCTTCACCAGACACCAATCTTGGCTCCATGCAGGTTCTAATAGATCTTCTGCAGTATTTGTAATGATTGGGATGCAGTTCAAGAGATGATTCATTAGAAAAATCTACCTTTTGTCACTTTCCAAGTGATCAACTAAGTCAAGTTATTATTTGTTGCTCGTTCAACTGATCGACGACAAGATTTTTGTCAGGCAGTGTAGACCTACATATGATATAAATATGATAAGTAAAGGTATTGGTTGCAGAAGGCTGATAAAAAAACATTATTTCTACACCAAGGATATGGATGACCAGGTAAGATATATATCTACAATCCCCACAATTCGTAACAGTGAATAATTAAGTGTAATGTTACAAAGCAGAGCGAGTACTAACACACGTTCATTTAGTGGCTGCATCTGATCTTTATTCTCTCAGAAGTCACTCTCCAGGCAGTAAAGTCTGTGTGACATCTGGATCAGCTGACATTTCCTCTTTCAGGGCTGTGATCACATCATCCTTCCACTGGGACTCATTGTCAAAGCACACCGACACACCAACATGTCCTGATGTCAGCTCTCCTCCTGAGGAAGTCGTTAGTGTACTGTTTAAGCATAACAATAGCATGGATGGTCAAGCAAAGAAATTATATACGGATAGATAGTCAATATATACATATCGGTTACATTTAGTTAAAATAACAAGCTCCTTTATTCTAACACCTAAAATATATGTAGAGTCAAAATTATTAGACCTCCTGTGAAGTTTTGTTTCTTTTTAAAATATTTCCCAAATGATGCTTAACAGAGCATTTTCACAGTATTTCCTATAATATTTTTTCTTCTGGAGAAAGTCTCATTTGTTTTATTTCAGCTAGAATAAAAGCAGTTTTTAATTTTTTAAAAACCATTTTAAGGTCAATGTTATTAGCCCACATAAGCAATATTTTTTAGATCGTCTACAGAACAAACCATGGTTATACAATTCAATTAAATTTTATTCATGTTTATTTATATAGCACTTCACAATATAGATTGTGTCAAACAGCTTAATGTAGTTCTAGTAAAGTCCAGATTTTAGAGTTGGAAGTTCAGTTTAGTTTAGTTCAGTGTGGTTTAATTTTCACTGCTTAAAGTTAAAACAATGTAGATCAAATCCACCTAAGTGCAGCTCCACAAGTCCTGATCCAAGCAAGCCAGTGGTGACAGTGGCGAGGAAAAATTTAATTTGACTAACCTGCCTAATTAGTTAAGCCTTTAAATTAGACTTTAAGCTTAATACTCTCTAGTAAAATACTATGTACTGTCATTAAAAAAAAATTATTCAGTTATTAAAAATAAGTTATTAATTTAAATTTTATTTAGAAATGTATTGAAAAAATCTTATCTCGGTTAGAGATGGAGGAAAAAATATACAGGCTGGCTAATATTTCTGATTCAAATACAGTTAAAGTCAAAATTATTATCCCCCCTTTGATTTTTTTTCTTTTTTTAAATATTTCCCAAATGATGTTTAACTGAGCAAGGAAATTTTCACAGTATGTCTGATAATATTTTTTATTCTGGAGAAAGTCTTATTTGTTTTATTTTGGCTAGAATAAAAGCGGTTTTAAATTATTTTTTAAAACATTTTAAGGTCAAAATTATTAGCCCCTTTAAGCAATTTTTTTTACGATAATCTACAGAACAAACCATCGTTACAATAACGCCTAATTACCCTAACCTGCATAGTTAACCTAATTAACCTAGTTAAGCCTTTAAAAGTCATTTTAAGCTGTATAGAAGTGTCTTGAAAAACTAGTAAAATATTGTTTACTGTCATCATGGCAAAGATAAAATAAATCAGTTATTAGAAATTAGTTATTAAAACTATTATGTTTAGAAATGTGTTGAAAAAAATCTTCTCTCAGTTAAACAGAAATTGGGGGGAAAAAATAAACAGGGGGCTAATAATTCTGACTTCAACTGTATACCTATATAGATTTTTATCAAGCCAGTAGAACAAGTTATTATATTAGCATGACTATTTTTTAGTACAATAGTCCACCCATCATCAGTAAAATCTGATTACTGCACCTGCTGTTAATTTATTGCCTTTATAAATACTTAATGGTTAAGGGATTTTAATATCTAACCAGATTCCAGATACAGCCAAGAAATTTCCAGAAATACACTTTAAAAAAAAAGGTTCATATTTACACACTCTACAATGCTGTCTTCCTACCTCAGATTGTGATGGACCTGGAATGTGACACCATTTACGCATAAGTCAAAAACCAAATGAAACACACTCTTTTCCAGAGTTCAGATTATGGAGGAGTTTGCAGAACTAATGGAGCAGTTTCCTCTTCCTGGAGTGCTACAGCTTGTGAGTAAACGCTGTTACATGTGTGCCAAATAGATATGAAAAATCAGTGCATGTTACATTTTTAAAGCTCATTTTGTAAAGCAATGCATAAGCAATGCCAAAGGTGTTCCAGGGCTCACATATTAATAAATGTATAGATTAAACACAATCTAAGTCCCTTTGGATCAAAGTATCTGCCAAATATGATGCATGTTATTTGATATAGAGTTATTTTGTTTTGTTCTTATTCTAATTTTATTGTTTTATTTAATATACACTGAATTGAGGTCACTCAGAAATGTCAATTTCATTAAATTCTGTAACAAATGAATTGCAGTTTGAATAGAAAATATAATACAGCTGTCTACACTGTATTTCTAATCAACTTTGTGCACATCATTTTTCTTATTGAGCATTCGGTCTGGAAAATGCATCGCTTTATGGTACACTATTGAAACCTTGAGTTTGTGATGACTTTAAAGAACTTGAATTGCTGAAAATGTGTCATTAGGAAACTTACACAAAGTAAACAAAATGTTTTGCATTTAGGATGCTGCATAGAAAGACTTAATGAAGAACACAGAAACATCTTTAAAAAGAAATGGCCCAGAAGAAGGAAGTGCTGTATGCCAGTCTCATTGGACCAGCAGAGGAAACCACAAAAGGTAACTACACAATATATTACACCCTACACATACACACACACACACACACACACACACACGCACACTTTAATTGTATTAATTATAACTGTAATTCTATTTGACTTATGTTCATTTGTTAAAGTACTCAACATTGAAATATTGTTTTACAGAAATCCAAACACCAACCAGGATTCAACAGCTCCCCTGATTCCATCAGGCTTGAAGTGTCAGCATTACGATGGACAACACTCACTCGCTATCTTTCGGCTCCCTCATTTATCAGAGGCAGCACAGTGGAGTGAATCAGCAATTACTTTTCCCTTTCCAGCCGCAACCCTGCACTGGGAAACACCCATATACTCTCTCATACACCTACACACATTCACTCACTATGGCCAATTCACCTATACCGTACGCATGCCTTTAGACTGTGGGGGCAACCGGAGCACCCAGAGGAAACCCACACAAACACTGGGAGAACTTGCAAACTCCGCACAGAATCACCAACTGACCCAGTCGAGACTCGAACCAGTGACCTTCTTGCTGTGATGTGACAGTTCTAATCAGTGAGCCACTGTGCCAGCCATGGACAAAACTATTTACGTTTTAAGAGAGGCCGACAGACATGGACATGCTACAGGTTGTGGAATGGCTGTTTGCAGTGTATTGTCTAATCATTTTGCAATGTTTTGTGTGCCATTAAGCCCTTTCTTCAATGACTTTTATTAAAAATTATGTCTAAAAATGGATGTCGCCATGACCAATACATACATGTACTGTCAACTTGTTGAATGTGTAGCGTTATTCAATAGATGTTTCAATTGTTTGTGTATTGTTTCTATCTGCATTGTGATATATTTTTCTTCATTTTAGAGATGTTTGAAAGTTAAGTTTTGCATTTGTTCAATCAGTAAACAAGCTTACGAAAGTTTATTAAAAAGTGAAATCATTAGAATTAGATTGTTGAATGCCATTAAGCTGTTAATTATGTTTACTAATTAAATAATAAAATGTAAAATGTTTAGAGGTAGATCTTATACAAAGTATGCAGAGGTGCAATTTTAAATATTATTTAAAAATTATTTTGTGAAGTAAATTTAATAAATTTAAACAATTAAAATTTTCTGGATTGGTTTTATTTTTTATTCAATAATAAATAACATTAATTCAATAATAAAATAAAGAACCCTTAAAGGGTTTTAAATAGAACCATCTAACTTGAATTCAAAGAACAATTTGGGGTTCTATTTAGAACCATTTCTTTTAAGAGTGTACTTGTTCCCCGTTTAATCTTTACTTTATGAGAAAAACAAATCTTTAAAGCTTAATATTTAAAAAACACACTGAATGCAGACAGAACCTTAATTCCAAAATACAGAAATGTCAAATAAGGGGACTTGTTATTGTTTGCTCACCCAGCTCTCGCCCTGTTATTTCTTGCTCCAGGCAGTTGGTTAATGTGCACACACACCACTGTCGAAAATAAAGGTACAAAATCTGTCCCTGGGGTGGTACCTTTTTAAAAAAGGTACATTTTTGTTCCTAACAGGTCCTTAAAGGTACATATTAATACCTAAGCACAAAAGCTTAGCTCACAGTAACTTAAAGATACAAATTCCCACATGTCCAGTACAAAAGTGTACCTTTTGAAAAGGTACCACCCCACTGACAGATTTAGTACCATTATTTCTGAGCCATGTTCAGTCGTCTGAACAAGACTCTCAGAAATAAAGGTACAAAATACAATTACAACTGGAATAAAGTTAATACAAAGTGTTAAGAACAATAAGTACAAATAAGAAAGAAAAAAGAAAACAAAATAAAGAAAGGGGAAGCATTAAAGACTAACTTACTGGAAGCATTATACTTTCATAAGTTTCTATTAACTTGCAGCTTTTTGTTAGATAATCGTATAGCTTTATCAGTTTAATCAATTTCAATTAAAAATGGGCGTATGAGGGAGAGGATTTAAGAAGTTTTTGTTTGTGGATAAAATTTTTTGCATATAATATAAGAAAGTTATATATACAGTTGAAGTCAGAATTATTAACCCCCCTGAATTATTAGTCCCAATGTTTATTTTTTTCCCCAATTTCTGTTTAATGAAGAGAAGATTTTTTTCCAACACATTTCTTAACATAATTGTTTTAATAATTTATTTCTAATAACTAAATCAGTTATTAGAAATGAGTTATTAAAACTATTATGAATAGAAATATGTTGAATAAAAATCTTCTCTTCATTAAACAGAAATTGGAGACAAAATTAAACAGGGGTGCTAATAATTTAGGGGAGCTAATAATTCTGACTTCAACTGCATGTAAATATGTATATACACATGTATAGAAAAATGTTTCAATAATAAATATATATACTGTATATCATAAATTATACATATTAATATAGATGTAAATGAACTATTTTTAAAAATGCATGTGTAAATTTAGATTACATATATACACGTAATAAAATACAGTTGAAGTCAGAATTATTAGCCACCCTGAATTATTAGCCCTGTTTATTTTTTTCCCCAATTTCTGTTTAATGGATAATTTTTTTTTCAACACATTTCTAAACATAATAGTATTAATAACTTATTTCTAATAACTGATTTATTTTATCTTTACCATGATGACAGTAAATAATATTTTACTAGATATTTTTCAAGACACTTCTATACAGTTTAAAGTGACATTTAAAGGCTTAACTAGGTTAATTAGCTTAACTAGGCAAGTTAGGGTAATAAGGCAAGTTATTGTATAAGGATGGTTTGTTCTGTAGGCGATCAGAGAAAAAATATAGCTTAAAGAGGCTAATAATTTTGACCTTAAAATGGATTTTAAAAAATTAAAAACTGCTTTTATTCTAGCCAAAATAAAAAAAAGACTTTCTTCAGAAGAAAAAAGTTGTCAGACATACTGTGAAAATTTCCTTGCTCTGTTAAACATCATTTGGGAAATATTTTAAAAAGACAAAAAAAAAAAAAAAAAAAAAAAAAAAAAATCAAAGGGGGGCTAATAATTCTGACTTCAACTGTATTTGTACTAGAATAATAATAACAAATAATATCTTTCAATTTTAAGGTGAGGGATCTGGATGCAGACCTGGTGCAGTGTCATCTGAGCTGCATCCAATGCTTTTAAATGCGCTCATTGATTGCATTGCTTGCATCATAAAGGCTGCATCCAGATACTGATGATTTTAAGAGTTGTTTCGTTTATTGTGATTTATTTAATTAATTATGTAAATCCAACTTAAACTTTTGTCAGATTTTACATGTGAGTCACAGTTTCCTCATTTTCCTGACAGAAAGAACAAGAATATGCGATATCAGTAAATGATGAGATAAATGGACTGACCGGGTATATTTTGTGTAGAATTTTACAATGAATTTCTTTTGCTTTCTTTGGAATTACATATTTATATGGGAGGAGCCATGTTATTTTCTAATCAATATCTTCTATTAAAAAGATATTGGAGCGGTTAAACTTTTTTGTTTTAGAATTCGACGAATAAGTTGTTACATTTCTTATCATATGTACTTATACCATCTAATAATAAGGAGGGTTCTATAGTCCTTTATTTATTTATGAAATATGATTTTTTGTTAGATGTATTAATTATTTTGGGATAGCTTTTACAATAATGTAACATTTCTTTTATGGGATAGGAAATTGATGAATTTTCATAAATTGTTTGTAAGTTAGCAAGTTTACCAAGTTATCAAATAAGAAAATAAATGTAATATATTTCTATCGTACCAGTTAGAATAAAAATTAATTATATTCTTAATACTCTTTATATTCTTAATTATAATATCCATGTTGTTCCATAAAATGCTTTATGTGGAAAATGTTATGGGAATATTTTGAGTTACGGTAGATAACAACATTATTACATTTTGACGTCACTGTGATGAATTTAGTTTTTGTTTTTTTAAATACCCCACACATGAAAAAAATACTATATACTACAACGTTATTGAACCATTATATAACGAGTTTTATACTTTATACTTATTGATTTATAATTTCATTATTAATAGTTACAATTTAATTCAGTTACATATTTAAATAAATAATAATTATGTCAATTATAGGTGACTGCGCGTATCTAACGCCGCTTTCTCCCTTTACCGAGCGCCTCTACAGCAGTGACTGCGTAAAATGTAGCGCATCTTTCACCATCTGCAGTACAGTTGAGAATCCTCGTGCGCAACACAGTGCATACGTCATCAACGCGCCAACCCGATCAGCTGAAGCAAAGCTGTAGCAAAGCTTGGAAACTATTTTTGATCATCAGAGTTTTGGCCAGTTTTCAAATAAGCTCCTGTTGCAGGCCAAACGTTAATAATCTGATACCGTTAATGCAGTAAAATGCACACAGCTGTCAGACGTGTGTCTGCCTCCAAATCCTCCAAGAAATCCAGCACTCAGACAACTATCAGCAGGTTCTTCACTAATGCAAGCGATCGGGCTCAACCAACTGAGCAGATTAACTGCCAAGACCAACGCCAAGAGGGCAGAGGGAAGGTAAGAGAGAGAGAGCGCTTTATAGCAGTAATAGACACAGACAGCTTATTTATGTATGTGGAGATAGGGACTGCAGGGGATAGTTCACCACACACACACACACACAAATAAGATTGACTCAGTATTCACTCACCTCAAGTGGTTCCTAACCTTTTGGGTTTCTTGAATGCTGAATACTTGTAACTCTTGACTTCCAAAATTACAATAACAAATACTATTGAAGTCAACAAAGGTTACAGGTTTCCCACTTTGTTCACAAGATGTTCAAAAGATTGTGTTTAACAGGAGGGATTATAAAGTGGAATATTCTACCTGAAACGTACATTATATGTCCCTGAAATGAAAACATAAATGCAGTGAATCAAAAATTTTTCGTCCCAAAAATGTAAAAAATGGACTGTTGGTTGATTTCTGTGAGTGGTTCTGTAAAGGAATTTGTCATTCATTCGGTTCTCAGATTTTTGGTTCTTTACAAATGCACAAACCCTGTCCTTGTCCTGTTAGACTTTTCCTAGTACTTCCAGATTAAAACATCAGTCAGAGGTTTTAAATAAATTTAATAAATTTAATTAATTAGATGCAGCAGGTAGTGCTGTCGCCTCACAGCAAAAAGGTCGTTGGTTCGAGCCTCGGCTGGGTCAGTTGGCGTTTCTGTGTGGAGTTAGCATGTTCTCCCTGCGTTCGCGTAGGTTTCCCTCACAGTCCAAAGAAATGCGGTACAAGTGAATTGGGTAGGCTAAACTGTCCGTAGTGTATGAGTGTGAGTGAGTATATGGATGTTTCCCAGAGATGGGTTGCAGCTAGAAGGGCATCCGCTGCATAAAACGTGCTGGATAAGTTGGCGGTTCATTCCGCTGTGGCGACCCCGGATAAAGGGATTAAGCCGAAAAGAAAATGAATAAGTGAATGAATAATTAATTAGATGAATAAAGGATTACAGAGCTCCGGAACAGCAACACAGGCAGTCTCCCATATTTATGGTCATCTCTCTTCAGCCCTGCCCAGGGGCGCTTCAGTAAGAAAGATCCTCCATCCAGATCAGTTCAATCATCAGTTGTTAGGCAGAACAAGATAATCTGCACGGAAAAAGTCACGCATACACACAACAGAGCTTGCAAAAGAGTGAGCCTTCGCCCCTCCCATCAGTTATTGTTCCTGTAAACGAGCACACTCTGAAAGTAGAGTTGTAACTTTTTGTTGATAACAAGTACAGAGGAGTTAATTCTCGGTTATCAGTCACACGAAGACACAGCTGTTGTGGAGCAAGGTTATATGAGGTTAAGCACATAAGGTTATATGAGGATAAACACATCAGCATGAGTTTGAATTAATAAAAAATTAAACTGTTAATGCAAGGATTAGTCTATTAATGCATTGGACAAAGTTAAAATCATCAAATTCCTTCAGTCCTCCTCAGCCCATTTGAACCTACAGCTTCAATAGTTTTGTTATGCTAAAAACTGTTGTTTAGAAAAAAAACCCCATCAGAAATAGCAAGTTTGTTGTTATCATTTACATCAATTGATTAAAAGCATGAAATTATAAATAAATTCTACAAATAAATACTACAAATATATAATACAAGTAAATTTACAGTTGTCCCCATGTTTCAGTCAGTCCTGTCCCATTTACATTAAATTCAACATAAAACGTGTGCAATATTCGAGGCTATGACTCAAAGGAAGTGATGTCATTTGATGGAGAAGCTGACAGTGATCAAGGATACGTTGTATTATTAATTTTTATGATTGTTTTTGTATGATTTTTTGAGGAAGACAAGCTAAGCGGTCAGGCCCTTTCTCATTTTTGATAAGTGAAAATGTAAGTTTCTGGTTTAATGTTCCAAGTAAAGAGTGAGTAAACGATGACAGAATTTTAATTTTGGTTGAACTAGCCCTTGAACTCCTCTAGTGCTTCAGTTCAGAGTCATGCCAACAGTTCAAGTCAAAAACACTGTGTTCATCTCATGCTGAAGCTCTGGCTGTTTCAAAGCAGCACCTTCTGAAATGTAAACCTGTTCTGTTTTAGAAGAGGTTGTCTGATGGAGGAGCGTCCACAGAGAAACGAGCCAAACTCGTGGTCAATGTGGAGCAGGAGAGGGATGAGGAGTTCACAGTGACCCCCAGCACCTGTAAGCAAACACGTGCAACACTATGAAAGCATACGTGTAGCCATATTCATTCAAATTTAATATGCAAAACGACAATGTAATTCAATTTACATTCTCTATGACATAATGTATGTGCAAACTTTGGTACAATACAACTCATTCCTTTCATTAGCTTTTTTGTTGTTTTCAGATGGTTTGTGTAATTTCATTGCACTGTTTATTTTAAAGCAGGTTATTTATCTCAGAAGACTTAGTAGATTTATGAATTCATTCATTCATTTTCCTTCGGCTTAGTCCCTTACTTATCAGGGGTTGCCACAGTGGAGTGAACCGCCAACTATTCAGGCATATGTATTAATCAGAACCCCTAGATTTTCACGATTTATTTTGTGATTTTTTTGCAATAAAAATGACTGATTTTGTGGTAGTAATTCACAGAAATTTGTGGACAATTATGAGATTATATGTATATATATATATATATATATATATATATATATATATATATATATATATATATATATATATATATAATATAAAAATTTATACTACTTATTTTTGGTCTCTTGTCAGGACAAGATCTAAAACAGATCTGAAACGGTAGTAATTAAGACAAGGGAAGGTTGTATAACTATTATTATTTACAATCTTACTTATTATTTGAGCTTACTCTTTTGTGCATGCAACGTCTATAAGTCACGTAAAACAATTAATTGCAAACTGAACTAAATATAATTTAATTACATGGTTTGGAGTTGGATGTTTTATGAGATTGCTAAAATTTTTTTGCAATTATTTCACATTTAAATTAAGAATTTAGCAGGATAGCAAAAAATTTAAACTTTTTGTTGATTTTGCGTTGAATTTAGTGTTCGCGAAATCAACTCGGTGGTCTGATATACATGCAGTGGATGCCTTTCCAGCCGCAACCCAGTACTGGGAAATTTATGAATTTATGAATGACTTAATTTTTTTTATTAAAAGAAAAAATGGTTCTAACCAGGGCTGCACAATATTGGATAAAACTGACATTGCAATATTTTATTTTTGTGCTATATCTATTGCGATCTAAAATACAATCTTATGAATTCAATAAATCTGTTTGGAAAGAGTTCATAATTTTAGATTGTTTGTTAACGTTTTCACTGGTTTTATTATTATTTACATTATTAATATTATTATTATGTCTAAATTTAAATATATTGACTTTAGATGAAATTGGCAAAAGAAGCTAGTTAAAATAATTAAAAAAAACATATAAAAATGTGTTTTCATTAGAGCTGCACAATATATCGTTTCAGCATGAATCATTTGCAATAGTCACATTGCGAGCATGTGCAATGTTGAGTCTGGATTATAATTTATCATTACGCAAGTGTTTTTTTGAGGCCTGTGACTGTATGAGGCTTTTAAAAGCATTCAGGCATAAAAAATTGTAACTTAGAAAAATTAATATGGATTAATTTTATTGAATTGTTTATAAAACGAAGACTACGCAGTATTGTTTTACATTTGATTCAGTTACTGTATACCTGAATTCAGTTAGACTGCTTGTAAAACAAAATAAGGCTTATTTAATTCTTTATACTTGTTTTTAATAGCAATTGATATAACGCGGAAAATACTCTGTTACAGTAGATACTAAAATTATTACATTTTGTCATCACTGTGATGATTTGAAATGAAAAAAAAATTAATAAAGTCTTGTACACACCCCAGATGGTGAAAATACTACACTAATTTATAGTAAATACTGTAGTGTTAGGCAGTGGATCTGTAAGGTAGATTTTGTTGGTCAGTGTATCTGAATAAAACATAATAATCAAATTACAAGCAAAGATACATTTAGAGCAAAGACAAATAAACAGATAAACATCTTTATGGTTTTCTGGGGTCTAACAGTATTCAGATACAGAATAGAAACGTTTAGCAATAAAATGTAAAGTAACTGTACTGTCTTTATTGTATAAATAATTAATACAATTAATCATTTTTAAAGCTAGAAATGTTGCAATTTATTGTGGCTAAATGCTTTAAATTCTCTTGAAGTGCTTGCACAAGTCACAGCTTATAAAAATAAATGAATTATGGTTCACTCTATTATGGTTAAACTTTGCAGTGACTCCACAAATCTCATGCATTCTGAACTGTGATGACTGGTCAACTATAATCCCAACTCAACATATATACTATATACTGCAGATATACTGTGTGAGACCAATCGAGGATCAAAACATGACCTCTCTGGACAGAAATTTAAAACATGGAGCAATTGCTCGCTTTTTTAAACGTCTTATAATCTTGTTTAATCCCGCCTCTTTTCGCAGCACCGTACAACAGAATTTCGCAAGCTCAAACTCTAGTGTGACCGCAGCTTTAAGCGATTTCGCAGGTCAGAGTTCACCAAGCTTGAACTTTGCACCGCAGCAACCTGCAAAACTTGACGCATGACCTTGAGTTTCCCAGTGTGACCGCGGCTTCAGACCTTGATTAGCTTGTTCAGGTGTGTTTGATTAGGGTTGGAGCTAAAATCTGCAGGACACCGGACCTCCACAAACAAGTTTGGTGATGCCTGCTATACATGATTGTATAGCCCAGGGATACGCAACCCTTCTCCTGGAGATCTACCTTCCTGCTGAGTTCAGCTCCAGCCCTGATCAAACACACCTGAACCAATTAATCAGAACCTGCCCAGCACTGGATAATTACAGGCTGGTTTGATATGGATTGGAGCTGAAATCTGCAGGATAGTAGATCTCAAGGAGCAGGGTTGAGCACCCCTGGTATAGCCCAACTTATAAAACCACCATTCTCTGTTCTATATACTAGTACCTTTTATCAGTCTTTGAATTTGCATTTTGATGTTCTTTACTTTGTTTGTTTGTACATTTATTCCACAGTAGTTGAGAATTGGTCTTTGCCTCAGTTCACATACAACATTAAAACATTCACATGATGCAATCACATAAACACATAATACTTAAAAATTAAAACACTAAAAATACTAAATTTCTACTTCTTAATCAGAACATTTATTGCCAATGGCACAATATTTTGTTTATATATTGATTTTATTGCCTTAAATGTCCTAACACGACATCTGAATGATTACATTTTAAAGTCATTTTAATGTGTTACATCTTCACTTATACTAGGGCTGGGCGATATAGCAAAAAATGCAATCTCGATTATATATTTCCATATAAGTTGTTAATGTTTCAGATTTAAATGTGTACCCCAACAATCACTGATGTCGCAAAAATTAGAGGGTCCATTAAATGGCATAACGTATTTTTGGCCACTCAAAGTGTGATTCATCTCTAATATGATGAAGAGCTTTTATTTGTCACAACACTGTTACATGCTGCGAAACTGGACCCCTCTGACCATACACAAACATTTCGGGGGAAGACTTGAGACGTAGCATAGAAAAATAAGTAATAAGATACATTGTGAAAAAAAGAGGCTAAAAAAAGCCCCTCCCAGACTGTCCTTAAAGTAGAGCAATATCAATACACTTTTAAATTCCCATTGTTGTACATTTCTGCTTTTAGATCAATATAGAAAGTCCACAGCTTATCATTGTTGTTGGCATAAATTTTATTGCGATTTGATATAATATCGTTTATCGGCCCAGCCCTAACTTATACCTATAACTTTCCTCCAAACTGCTGTACCATACAACCCATCTGTTGATTGTTATTTACATCATGTGATCCTTATAATCCTGTTTATTTGACTTTATTAACAGATGTTGTTCATCCAAAATTAGTAAATTGAGTTAGATAGAAGTGTTAGCTAAATCTTTAAATGTAATGTACCCTTACAAAAGGAGCAGACACCAAATGTAAATTCATAAAAATTTTCAACTAACTAAACAACAAAGTTGAAACATTAAAAAAGAAAACCAAACTGTTTTGGTTTGTTGCAGTGTGATACACGTAGGACTGGGCGATATGGCAAAAATGCAATCTCGATAATTTTTTTCCATATTGAACAATAACTATAATTTTCTATATAAGCTGTTAATGCTTCCAGCTTTAAATGATATAATCTCAACAATGACTGATGCAACAAGAAATGAAATATTGTTTTTTAGCAAAAACAGATCACACATTTGGTCTTAAATTGAAACAAAATAGTAAAGAACATTTAAAAAGACTAATCTGGCATTACGAGGTAAACTAAATGTGCAAAACATAAACAATAAAAAATTTACAGTACAACTTCCAGCAAGGCCACACAAATTGTAAAACTTTTTGGGTTTTTTTGGGTGATACTTTTTTAGGTAATTGAATATGTTGGCAGACTTGGTTTTTTTCACAAACCAT